>NC_061486.1:966586-1001586 GCF_022539355.2 Hippoglossus stenolepis
ACGACTCTGGTGGGACTCGAACCCACAACCTTTGAATCACTTTGTCTGTGCTGATATTAGAACACTTGAAGATGATGATGCTAGAAGTCCAATGCGCTGTCCATTGCGCCACAGAGCCTCATGTTCTGTCTTTGTGTGTGTCCGATTCCGTGTTTTGAGACTTTCTAACGTTAAGACTAATGAGAAAAGACTTGATGGGAATCAAACCCAGAACCATTAAACAGTTTGGCTTTTCCAGTGTGATTAAATGCACATCACACACTCTTGAGATCAAGTAAGTCAGATATAGTACAGGACTCCGATTTTCCGCTTTATGATGCATAATGACGACTCTGGTGGGACTCGAACCCACAACCTTTGAATCACTTCCTCTGTGCTGATGTTAGAACACTTGAACATGATGATGCTAGAAGTCCAATGCGCTGTCCATTGCGCCACAGAGCCTCATGTTCCGTCTTTGTGTGTGTCCGATTCCGTGTTTTGAGACTTTCTAACGGTAAGACTAATGAGAAAAGACTTGATGGGAATCAAACCCATAACCATTAAACAGTTTGGCTTTTTCCAGTGTGATTAAATGCACATCACACACTCTTGAGATCAAGTAAGTCAGATATAGTACAGAATGTTAATTTTCCTGCTTTAAGATGCATAATGACGACTCTGGTGGGACTCGAACCCACAACCTTTGAATCACTTCCTCTGTGCTGATATTAGAACACTTGAACATGATGATGCTAGAAGTCCAATGCGCTGTCCATTGCGCCACAGAGCCTCATGTTCTGTCTTTGTGTGTGTCCGATTCCGTGTTTTGAGACTTTCTAACGGTAAGACTGATGACAAAAGACTTGATGGGAATCAAACCCAGAACCATTAAACAGTTTGGCTTTTCCAGTGTGATTAAATGCACATCACACACTTGAGATCAAGTAAGTCAGATATAGTACAGAATGTTAATTTTCCCGCTTTATGATGCATAATGACGACTCTGGTGGGACTCGAACCCACAACCTTTGAATCACTTCCTCTGTGCTGATATTAGAACACTTGAACATGATGATGCTAGAAGTCCAATGCGCTGTCCATTGCGCCACAGAGCCTCATGTTCTGTCTTTGTGTGTGTCCGATTCCGTGTTTTGAGACTTTCTAACGTTAAGACTGATGAGAAAAGACTTGATGGGAATCAAACCCAGAACCATTAAACAGTTTGGCTTTTTCCAGTGTGATTAAATGCACATCACACACTCTTGAGATCAAGTAAGTCAGATATAGTACAGAATGTTAATTTTCCCGCTTTAAGATGCATAATGACGACTCTGGTGGGACTCGAACCCACAACCTTTGAATCACTTTCTGATCTGATATTAGAACACTTGAACATGATGATGCTAGAAGTCCAATGCGCTGTCCATTGCGCCACAGAGCCTCATGTTCTGTATTTGTGTGTCCGATTCCGTGTTTTGAGACTTTCTAACGGTAAGACTAATGAGAAAAGACTTGATGGGAATCAAACCCAGAACCATTAAACAGTTTGGCTTTTTCCAGTGTGATTAAATGCACATCACACACTCTTGAGATCAAGTAAGTCAGATATAGTACAGGACTCAGATTTTCCGGCTTCATGATGTATAATGACGACTCTGGTGGGACTCGAACCCACAACCTTTGAATCACTTCCTCTGTGCTGATGTTAGAACACTTGAACATGATGATGCTAGAAGTCCAATGCGCTGTCCATTGCGCCACAGAGCCTCATGTTCTGTCTTTGTGTGTGTCCGATTCCGTGTTTTGAGACTTTCTAACGGTAAGACTAATGAGAAAAGACTTGATGGGAATCAAACCCAGAACCATTAAACAGTTTGGCTTTTTCCAGTGTGATTAAATGCACATCACACACTCTTGAGATCAAGTAAGTCAGATATAGTACAGAATGTTAATTTTCCAGCTTTATGATGCATAATGACGACTCTGGTGGGACTCGAACCCACAACCTTTGAATCACTTCCTCTGTGCTGATGTTAGAACACTTGAACATGATGATGCTAGAAGTCCAATGCGCTGTCCATTGCGCCACAGAGCCTCATGTTCCGTCTTTGTGTGTGTCCGATTCCGTGTTTTGAGACTTTCTAACGGTAAGACTGATGAGAAAAGACTTGATGGGAATCAAACCCAGAACCATTAAACAGTTTGGCTTTTTCCAGTGTGATTAAATGCACATCACACACTCTTGAGATCAAGTAAGTCAGATATAGTACAGAATGTTAATTTTCCCGCTTTATGATGCATAATGACGACTCTGGTGGGACTCGAACCCACAACCTTTGAATCACTTCCTCTGTGCTGATATTAGAACACTTGAACATGATGATGCTAGAAGTCCAATGCGCTGTCCATTGCGCCACAGAGCCTCATGTTCTGTCTTTGTGTGTGTCCGATTCCGTGTTTTGAGACTTTCTAACGTTAAGACTGATGAGAAAAGACTTGATGGGAATCAAACCCAGAACCATTAAACAGTTTGGCTTTTTCCAGTGTGATTAAATGCACATCACACACTCTTGAGATCAAGTAAGTCAGATATAGTACAGGACTCCGATTTTCCCGCTTCATGATGTATAATGACGACTCTGGTGGGACTCGAACCCACAACCTTTGAATCACTTCCTCTGTGCTGATGTTAGAACACTTGAACATGATGATGCTAGAAGTCCAATGCGCTGTCCATTGCGCCACAGAGCCTCATGTTCTGTCTTTGTGTGTGTCCGATTCCGTGTTTTGAGACTTTCTAACGGTAAGACTAATGAGAAAAGACTTGATGGGAATCAAACCCAGAACCATTAAACAGTTTGGCTTTTTCCAGTGTGATTAAATGCACATCACACACTCTTGAGATCAAGTAAGTCAGATATAGTACAGAATGTTAATTTTCCAGCTTTATGATGCATAATGACGACTCTGGTGGGACTCGAACCCACAACCTTTGAATCACTTCCTCTGTGCTGATGTTAGAACACTTGAACATGATGATGCTAGAAGTCCAATGCGCTGTCCATTGCGCCACAGAGCCTCATGTTCCGTCTTTGTGTGTGTCCGATTCCGTGTTTTGAGACTTTCTAACGGTAAGACTAATGAGAAAAGACTTGATGGGAATCAAACCCAGAACCATTAAACAGTTTGGCTTTTTCCAGTGTGATTAAATGCACATCACACACTCTTGAGATCAAGTAAGTCAGATATAGTACAGGACTCCGATTTTCCCGCTTCATGATGTATAATGACGACTCTGGTGGGACTCGAACCCACAACCTTTGAATCACTTCCTCTGTGCTGATATTAGAACACTTGAACATGATGATGCTAGAAGTCCAATGCGCTGTCCATTGCGCCACAGAGCCTCATGTTCTGTCTTTGTGTGTGTCCGATTCCGTGTTTTGAGACTTTCTAACGGTAAGACTGATGACAAAAGACGATGGGAATCAAACCCAGAACCATTAAACAGTTTGGCTTTTTCCAGTGTGATTAAATGCACATCACACTCTTGAGATCAAGTAAGTCAGATATAGTACAGAATGTTAATTTTCCCGCTTTATGATGCATAATGACGACTCTGGTGGGACTCGAACCCACAACCTTTGAATCACTTCCTCTGTGCTGATGTTAGAACACTTGAACATGATGATGCTAGAAGTCCAATGCGCTGTCCATTGCGCCACAGAGCCTCATGTTCTGTCTTTGTGTGTCCGATTCCGTGTTTTGAGACTTTCTAACGGTAAGACTAATGAGAAAAGACTTGATGGGAATCAAACCCAGAACCATTAAACAGTTTGGCTTTTAGTGTGATTAAATGCACATCACACACTCTTGAGATCAAGTAAGTCAGATATAGTACAGAATGTTAATTTTCCCGCTTTATGATGCATAATGACTCTGGTGGGACTCGAACCCACAACCTTTGAATCACTTCCTCTGTGCTGATGTTAGAACACTTGAACATGATGATGCTAGAAGTCCAATGCGCTGTCCATTGCGCCACAGAGCCTCATGTTCCGTCTTTGTGTGTGTCCGATTCCGTGTTTTGAGACTTTCTAACGTTAAGACTGATGAGAAAAGACTTGATGGGAATCAAACCCAGAACCATTAAACAGTTTGGCTTTTTCCAGTGTGATTAAATGCACATCACACACTCTTGAGATCAAGTAAGTCAGATATAGTACAGAATGTTAATTTTCCCGCTTTAAGATGCATAATGACGACTCTGGTGGGACTCGAACCCACAACCTTTGAATCACTTTCTCTGATCTGAAATTAGAACACTTGAACATGATGATGCTAGAAGTCCAATGCGCTGTCCATTGCGCCACAGAGCCTCATGTTCTGTATTTGTGTGTGTCCGATTCCGTGTTTTGAGACTTTCTAACGGTAAGACTAATGAGAAAAGACTTGATGGGAATCAAACCCAGAACCATTAAACAGTTTGGCTTTTTCCAGTGTGATTAAATGCACATCACACACTCTTGAGATCAAGTAAGTCAGATATAGTACAGGACTCAGATTTTCCGGCTTCATGATGTATAATGACGACTCTGGTGGGACTCGAACCCACAACCTTTGAATCACTTCCTCTGTGCTGATGTTAGAACACTTGAACATGATGATGCTAGAAGTCCAATGCGCTGTCCATTGCGCCACAGAGCCTCATGTTCTGTCTTTGTGTGTGTCCGATTCCGTGTTTTGAGACTTTCTAACGGTAAGACTAATGAGAAAAGACTTGATGGGAATCAAACCCAGAACCATTAAACAGTTTGGCTTTTTCCAGTGTGATTAAATGCACATCACACACTCTTGAGATCAAGTAAGTCAGATATAGTACAGATCCGATTTTCCCGCTTCATGATGTATAATGACGACTCTGGTGGGACTCGAACCCACAACCTTTGAATCACTTCCTCTGTGCTGATGTTAGAACACTTGAACATGATGATGCTAGAAGTCAATGCGCTGTCCATTGCGCCACAGAGCCTCATGTTCTGTCTTTGTGTGTCCGATTCCGTGTTTTGAGACTTTCTAACGGTAAGACTAATGAGAAAAGACTTGATGGGAATCAAACCCAGAACCATTAAACAGTTTGGCTTTTTCCAGTGTGATTAAATGCACATCACACACTCTTGAGATCAAGTAAGTCAGATATAGTACAGGACTCAATTTTCCCGCTTTATGATGTATAATGACGACTCTGGTGGGACTCGAACCCACAACCTTTGAATCACTTCCTCTGTGCTGATGTTAGAACACTTGAACATGATGATGCTAGAAGTCCAATGCGCTGTCCATTGCGCCACAGAGCCTCATGTTCTGTCTTTGTGTGTGTCGATTCCGTGTTTTGAGACTTTCTAACGGTAAGACTGATGACAAAAGACTTGATGGGAATCAAACCCAGAACCATTAAACAGTTTGGCTTTTCCAGTGTGATTAAATGCACATCACACACTCTTGAGATCAAGTAAGTCAGATATAGTACAGAATGTTAATTTTCCGCTTTATGATGCATAATGACGACTCTGGTGGGACTCAACCCACAACCTTTGAATCACTTCTTCTGTGCTGATGTTAGAACACTTGAACATGATGATGCTAGAAGTCAATGCGCTGTCCATTGCGCCACAGAGCCTCATGTTCTGTCTTTGTGTGTCCGATTCCGTGTTTTGAGACTTTCTAACGGTAAGACTAATGAGAAAAGACTTGATGGAATCAAACCCAGACCATTAAACAGTTTGGCTTTTTCCAGTGTGATTAAATGGACATCACACTCTGATCAAGTAAGTCAGATATAGTACAGGACTCGATTTTCCGCTTCATGATGTATAATGACGACTCTGGTGGGACTCGAACCCACAACCTTTGAATCACTTCCTCTGTGCTGATATTAGAACACTTGAACATGATGATGCTAGAAGTCCAATGCGCTGTCCATTGCGCCACAGAGCCTCATGTTCTGTCTTTGTGTGTGTCCGATTCCGTGTTTTGAGACTTTCTAACGGTAAGACTAAAAAAGACTTGATGGGAATCAAACCCAGAACCATTAAACAGTTTGGCTTTTTCCAGTGTGATTAAATGCACATCACACACTCTTGAGATCAAGTAAGTCAGATATAGTACAGAATGTTAATTTTCCCGCTTTATGATGCATAATGCGACTCTGGTGGGACTCGAACCCACAACCTTTGAATCACTTCCTCTGTGCTGATATTAGAACACTTGAACATGATGATGCTAGAAGTCCAATGCGCTGTCCATTGCGCCACAGAGCCTCATGTTCTGTCTTTGTGTGTGTCCGATTCCGTGTTTTGAGACTTTCTAACGGTAAGACTGATGACAAAAGACGATGGGAATCAAACCCAGAACCATTAAACAGTTTGGCTTTTTCCAGTGTGATTAAATGCACATCACACACTCTTGAGATCAAGTAAGTCAGATATAGTACAGAATGTTAATTTTCCTGCTTTAAGATGCATAATGACGACTCTGGTGGGACTCGAACCCACAACCTTTGAATCACTTTGTCTGTGCTGATATTAGAACACTTGAACATGATGATGCTAGAAGTCCAATGCGCTGTCCATTGCGCCACAGAGCCTCATGTTCTGTCTTTGTGTGTCCGATTCCGTGTTTTGAGACTTTCTAACGTTAAGACTGATGAGAAAAGACTTGATGGGAATCAAACCCAGAACCATTAAACAGTTTGGCTTTTTCCAGTGTGATTAAATGCACATCACACACTCTTGAGATCAAGTAAGTCAGATATAGTACAGAATGTTAATTTTCCTGCTTTAAGATGCATAATGACGACTCTGGTGGGACTCGAACCCACAACCTTTGAATCACTTTCTGATCTGAAATTAGAACACTTGAACATGATGATGCTAGAAGTCCAATGCGCTGTCCATTGCGCCACAGAGCCTCATGTTCCGTCTTTGTGTGTGTCCGATTCCGTGTTTTGAGACTTTCTAACGGTAAGACTAATGAGAAAAGACTTGATGGGAATCAAACCCAGAACCATTAAACAGTTTGGCTTTTCCAGTGTGATTAAATGCACATCACACACTCTTGAGATCAAGTAAGTCAGATATAGTACAGGACTCAGATTTTCCAGCTTCATGATGTATAATGACGACTCTGGTGGGACTCGAACCCACAACCTTTGAATCACTTCCTCTGTGCTGATGTTAGAACACTTGAACATGATGATGCTAGAAGTCCAATGCGCTGTCCATTGCGCCACAGAGCCTCATGTTCTGTCTTTGTGTGTGCGATTCCGTGTTTTGAGACTTTCTAACGGTAAGACTAATGAGAAAAGACTTGATGGGAATCAAACCCAGAACCATTAAACAGTTTGGCTTTTTCCAGTGTGATTAAATGCACATCACACTCTTGAGATCAAGTAAGTCAGATATAGTACAGAATGTTAATTTTCCAGCTTTATGATGCATAATGACGACTCTGGTGGGACTCGAACCCACAACCTTTGAATCACTTCCGTGCTGATGTTAGAACACTTGAACATGATGATGCTAGAAGTCCAATGCGCTGTCCATTGCGCCACAGAGCCTCATGTTCTGTCTTTGTGTGTCCGATTCGTGTTTGAGACTTTCTAACGGTAAGACTGATGAGAAAAGACTTGATGGGAATCAAACCCAGAACCATTAAACAGTTTGGCTTTTTCCAGTGTGATTAAATGCACATCACACACTCTTGAGATCAAGTAAGTCAGATATAGTACAGAATGTTAATTTTCCGCTTTATGATGCATAATGACGACTCTGGTGGGACTCGAACCCACAACCTTTGAATCACTTCTCCTGTGCTGATATTAGAACACTTGAACATGATGATGCTAGAAGTCCAATGCGCTGTCCATTGCGCCACAGAGCCTCATGTTCTGTCTTTGTGTGTGTCCGATTCCGTGTTTTGAGACTTTCTAACGTTAAGACTGATGAGAAAAGACTTGATGGGAATCAAACCCAGAACCATTAAACAGTTTGGCTTTTCCAGTGTGATTAAATGCATCACACACTTTGAGTTAGTAAGTCAGATATAGTACAGACTTGATTTTCCCGCTTCATGATGTATAATGACGACTCTGGTGGGACTCAACCCACAACCTTTGAATCACTTCCTCTGTGCTGATGTTAGAACACTTGAACATGATGATGCTAGAAGTCCAATGCGCTGTCCATTGCGCCACAGAGCCTCATGTTCTGTCTTTGTGTGTGTCCGATTCCGTGTTTTGAGACTTTCTAACGGTAAGACTAATGAGAAAAGACTTGATGGGAATCAAACCCAGAACCATTAAACAGTTTGGCTTTTTCCAGTGTGATTAAATGCACATCACACACTCTTGAGATCAAGTAAGTCAGATATAGTACAGAATGTTAATTTTCCAGCTTTATGATGCATAATGACGACTCTGGTGGGACTCGAACCCACAACCTTTGAATCACTTCCTCTGTGCTGATGTTAGAACACTTGAACATGATGATGCTAGAAGTCCAATGCGCTGTCCATTGCGCCACAGAGCCTCATGTTCTGTCTTTGTGTGTGTCGATTCCGGTTTTGAGACTTTCTAACGGTAAGACTATGAGAAAGACTTGATGGGAATCAAACCCAGAACATTAAACAGTTTGCTTTTCCAGTGATTAAAACATCACACTGAGATCAAGTAAGTCAGATATAGTACAGAATGATTTCCATGATGAATGACGACTCTGGACTCGAACCACAACCTTGAATCACTTCCTCGTGCTGATATTAGAACACTAACATGATGATGCTGAAGTCAATGCGCTGTCATTGCGCCACAGAGCCTCATGTTCTGTCTTTGTGTGTGTCCGATTCCGTGTTTTGAGACTTTCTAACGGTAAGACTGATGACAAAAGACTTGATGGGAATCAAACCCAGAACCATTAAACAGTTTGGCTTTTTCCAGTGTGATTAAATGCACATCACACACTCTTGAGATCAAGTAAGTCAGATATAGTACAGAATGTTAATTTTCCCGCTTTATGATGCATAATGACGACTCTGGTGGGACTCGAACCCACAACCTTTGAATCACTTCCTCTGTGCTGATGTTAGAACACTTGAACATGATGATGCTATTGTACATGAAGTCCAATGCGCTGTCCATTGCGCCACAGAGCCTCATGTTCTGTCTTTGTGTGTGTCCGATTCCGTGTTTTGAGACTTTCTAACGTTAAGACTGATGAGAAAAGACTGGATGGGAATCAAACCCAGAACCATTAAACAGTTTGGCTTTTTCCAGTGTGATTAAATGCACATCACACACTCTTGAGATCAAGTAAGTCAGATATAGTACAGAATGTTAATTTTCCCGCTTAAGATGCATAATCACTGACACCACAACCTTTGAATCACTTTCTGTTGATTAGAACACTTGAACATGATGTGCTAGAAGTCAATCGTGTCCATTCGCCAGAGCCTCATGTTTTCTGTGTGTGTCCGATGTGTTTGAGACTTCAACGTAAGACTAATAGACTGATGAATCAAACCGAACCATTAAACAGTTGGTCAGTGGATTAAATGCATCACACCTCTGAGATCAAGTAAGTCAGATATAGTACAGGACTCAGATTTTCCAGCTTCATGATGTATAATGACGACTCTGGTGGGACTCGAACCCACAACCTTTGAATCACTTCCTCTGTGCTGATGTTAGAACACTTGAACATGATGATGCTGAAGTCAATGCGCTGTCCATTGCGCCAGAGCCTCATGTTCTGTCTTTGTGTGTCGATTCCGGTTTGAGACTTTTAACGGTAGACTAATGATGTACACGAAGTAGATATATACGAATTTAATTTCTTGGCATAGACTTGGGAACCACAACCTTTGAATCACTTTGTGCTGATGTTAGAACACTTGAACATGATGATGCTAGAAGTCCAATGCGCTGTCATTGCCCCAGGTGTCTGTCTTTGGTATTGAGACTTTCAAGAGACTAATGAGAAAGACTTGATGGGAATCAAACCCAGAACCATTAAACAGTTTGCTTTTCCAGTGATTAATGCACATCACACACTCTTGAGATCAAGTAAGTCAGATATAGTACAGGACTCGATTTTCCCCTTCATGATGTATAATGACGACTCTGGTGGGACTCGAACCCACAACCTTTGAATCACTTCCTCTGTGCTGATGTTAGAACACTTGAACATGATGATGCTAGAAGTCCAATGCGCTGTCCATTGCGCCACAGAGCCTCATGTTCCATCTTTGTGTGTGTCCGATTCCGTGTTTTGAGACTTTCTAACGGTAAGACTGATGACAAAAGACTTGATGGGAATCAAACCCAGAACCATTAAACAGTTTGGCTTTTTCCAGTGTGATTAAATGCACATCACACACTCTTGAGATCAAGTAAGTCAGATATAGTACAGAATGTTAATTTTCCCGCTTTATGATGCATAATGACGACTCTGGTGGGACTCGAACCCACAACCTTTGAATCACTTCCTCTGTGCTGATGTTAGAACACTTGAACATGATGATGCTAGAAGTCCAATGCGCTGTCCATTGCGCCACAGAGCCTCATGTTCTGTCTTTGTGTGTGTCCGATTCCGTGTTTTGAGACTTTCTAACGTTAAGACTGATGAGAAAAGACTGATGGAATCAAACCCAGAACCATTAAACAGTTTGGCTTTTTCCAGTGTGATTAAATGCACATCACACACTCTTGAGATCAAGTAAGTCAGATATAGTACAGAATGTTAATTTTCCCGCTTTATGATGCATAATGACGACTCTGGTGGGACTCGAACCCACAACCTTTGAATCACTTCCTCTGTGCTGATGTTAGAACACTTGAACATGATGATGCTAGAAGTCCAATGCGCTGTCCATTGCGCCACAGAGCCTCATGTTCTGTCTTTGTGTGTCCGATCCGTGTTTTGAGACTTTCTAACGTTAAGACTGATGAGAAAAGACTGGATGGGAATCAAACCCAGAACCATTAAACAGTTTGGCTTTTCCAGTGTGATTAAATGCACATCACACACTCTTGAGATCAAGTAAGTCAGATATAGTACAGGACTGATTTTCCCGCTTCATGATGACGATTGACTCTGGTGGGACTCGAACCCACAACTTTGAATCACTTCCTCTGTGCTGATATTAGAACACTTGAACATGATGATGCTAGAAGTCAATGCGCTGTCCATTGCGCCACAGAGCCTCATGTTCTGTCTTTGTGTGTGTCGATTCCGTGTTTTGAGACTTTCTAACGGTAAGACTGATGAGAAAAGACTTGATGGGAATCAAACCCAGAACCATTAAACAGTTTGGCTTTTCCAGTGTGATTAAATGCACCACACACTCTGAGATCAAGTAAGTCAGATATAGTACAGGACTCAATTTTCCCGCTTTATGATGCATAATGACGACTCTGGTGGGACTCAAACCACAACCTTTGAATCACTTCCTCTGTGCTGATGTTAGAACACTTGAACATGATGATGCTAGAAGTCCAATGCGCTGTCCATTGCGCCACAGAGCCTCATGTTCCGTCTTTGTGTGTGTCCGATTCCGTGTTTTGAGACTTTCTAACGGTAAGACTGATGAGAAAAGACTTGATGGGAATCAAACCCAGAACCATTAAACAGTTTGGCTTTTCCAGTGTGATTAAATGCACATCACACACTCTTGAGATCAAGTAAGTCAGATATAGTACAGAATGTTAATTTTCCGCTTTATGATGCATAATGACGACTCTGGTGGGACTCGAACCCACAACCTTTGAATCACTTCCTCTGTGCTGATATTAGAACACTTGAACATGATGATGCTAGAAGTCCAATGCGCTGTCCATTGCGCCACAGAGCCTCATGTTCTGTCTTTGTGTGTGTCGATTCCGTGTTTTGAGACTTTCTAACGTTAAGACTGATGAGAAAGACTTGATGGAATCAAACCCAGAACCATTAAACAGTTTGGCTTTTCCAGTGTGATTAAATGCACATCACACACTCTTGAGATCAAGTAAGTCAGATATAGACAGAATGTTAATTTTCCGCTTTATGATGCATAATGACGACTCTGGTGGGACTCGAACCCACAACCTTTGAATCACTTCTCTGTGCTGAATTAGAACACTTGAACATGATGATGCTAGAAGTCCAATGCGCTGTCCATTGCGCCACAGAGCCTCATGTTCTGTCTTTGTGTGTGTCCGATTCCGTGTTTTGAGACTTTCTAACGGTAAGACTGATGAGAAAAGACTTGATGGGAATCAAACCCAGAACCATTAAACAGTTTGGCTTTTTCCAGTGTGATTAAATGCACATCACACACTCTTGAGATCAAGTAAGTCAGATATAGTACAGGACTCAGATTTTCCCGCTTCATGATGTATAATGACGACTCTGGTGGGACTCGAACCCACAACCTTTGAATCACTTCCTCTGTGCTGATGTTAGAACACTTGAACATGATGATGCTAGAAGTCCAATGCGCTGTCCATTGCGCCACAGAGCCTCATGTTCCATCTTTGTGTGTGTCCGATTCCGTGTTTTGAGACTTTCTAACGGTAAGACTGATGACAAAAGACTTGATGGGAATCAAACCCAGAACCATTAAACAGTTTGGCTTTTTCCAGTGTGATTAAATGCACATCACACACTCTTGAGATCAAGTAAGTCAGATATAGTACAGGACGTCGATTTTCCCGCTTCATGATGTATAATGACGACTCTGGTGGGACTCGAACCCACAACCTTTGAATCACTTCCTCTGTGCTGATGTTAGAACACTTGAACATGATGATGCTAGAAGTCCAATGCGCTGTCCATTGCGCCACAGAGCCTCATGTTCTGTCTTTGTGTGTCCGATTCCGTGTTTTGAGACTTTCTAACGGTAAGACTGATGAGAAAAGACTTGATGGGAATCAAACCCAGAACCATTAAACAGTTTGGCTTTTTCCAGTGTGATTAAATGCACATCACACACTCTTGAGATCAAGTAAGTCAGATATAGTACAGAATGTTAATTTTCCCGCTTTATGATGCATAATGACGACTCTGGTGGGACTCGAACCCACAACCTTTGAATCACTTCCTCTGTGCTGATGTTAGAACACTTGAACATGATGATGCTAGAAGTCCAATGCGCTGTCCATTGCGCCACAGAGCCTCATGTTCCATCGTTGTGTGTGTCCGATTCCGTGTTTTGAGACTTTCTAACGGTAAGACTGATGACAAAAGACTGGATGGGAATCAAACCCAGAACCATTAAACAGTTTGGCTTTTTCCAGTGTGATTAAATGCACATCACACACTCTTGAGATCAGGTAAGTCGACATCAGAGAGTTTGGACGCCACAGAGCCATAGAGAGGAGGAGACTGAAAGAGGAGGATGATATGAAAGGGAGGACAGAGAGAGAAATTATCCTCTTTCATTCTTTCCTCTTCACCTTTGAACTTTGCTTTTTTCTCCTGTCTTTTTGTCAATTTCTTCTTCTCCTTTATTCAAACTTGAACTCTTCTCCTCCTTGTTTTTTTGATCTTTTCTTCCTTTTCCCTTGGATCTCTTGTTCCCCTCTCATTTCTCTGTTTCTGTGTATGTCTTCTTTCTTCTTTGGACTTGTGCTTCTCTCTTTCCCTGGCTCTCTTTTTACTCATCTTCCCATCTCCCTCCACCTATTCTTTTTTTTATTTATTCCTTAAACTTTCTTTCTCTTCTTTTCCTCCCACATTCATTTCTCTTGCTTTTCTTGACTCTTCTATCATGTCCTGTTACACTTTTCTCCTTTTTTATTTGTGTGGATTTTTCCTTTTTTCTCCTCCTCTCATCGTCTGTTTCCAAACCTGTCGTCCTCGTCTTTCTTTTCTATAAAAACTATTTAAATCGTGAAAAAGTTGTTTCCTCTGTTTGTTCTCCTTCTTCTAAAGTGTCTCTCTCGCTCTCTTGGACGAGGCGCTGCTTGTGGTGTTGAGGCTCGCTCGTCCGTTCGTGATCCAGGGACCACAACGCAACACACACACACGCAACACACACACACACACACACACACACACACACACACACATGCATACGCAGACACACACACACACGCTACATACCACAGCTGTAAGTGCTTCTTGGCAAAGATGCGGAGAGATTAGGACAACATGGCTCGGCCAAACCCACATTCAGAGGAGCAAGCACGCACAAACACACACACACACACATGCACAAACACACACACACGCACAAACACACACAAACACACACACACACATTGTGAGTCTGTAATCAGTCAGCAGGGTTGGAAAGCTTCTCCTCTCTTCTGCTAATTAAAGACCATAAAATAGCCGAATTCTGACTTAATGAACACAATCTGCTGCTTCACCAACAGAAGTGAAAGTGAGGCCCTGGAGGAGCCGTCGACCGGAGCAGAGAGAAACCTCATGGTGCTGTTCATCCAGAACGAGCAGCGAGCAGCAGGTTGATACAGATGGACGTCCTCCACTCGTCACATGGTGTTCAGCTCTCTAAGAACTGGCTCCACTCGTCACATGGTGTTCAGCTCTCTAAGAACTGGCTCCACACGTCACATGGTGTTCAGCTCTCTAAGAACTGGCTCCACTCGTCACATGGTGTTCAGCTCTCTAAGAACTGGCTCCACACGTCACATGGTGTTCAGCTCTCTAAGAACTGGCTCCACACGTCACATGGTGTTCAGCTCTCTAAGAACTGGCTCCACTCGTCACATGGTGTTCAGCTCTCTAGGAACTGGCTCCACTCGTCACATGGTGTTCAGCTCTCTAAGAACTGGCTCCACTGTCACATGGTGTTCAGCTCTCTAAGAACTGGCTCCACTCCCATGGTGTTCAGCTCTCTAAGAACTGGCTCCACTCGTCACATGGTGTTCAGCTCTCTAAGAACTGGCTCCACTCGTCACATGGTGTTCAGCTCTCTAAGAACTGGCTCCACACGTCACATGGTGTTCAGCTCTCTAAGAACTGGCTCCACACGTCACATGGTGTTCAGCTCTCTAAGAACTGGCTCCACACGTCACATGGTGTTCAGCTCTCTAAGAACTGGCTCCACAGGTCACATGGTGTTCAGCTCTCTAAGAACTGGCTCCACACTCTCACATGGTGTTCAGCTCTCTAGAACCTCCACGTCACATGGTGTTCAGCTCTCTAAGAACTGGCTCCACTCGTCACATGGTGTTCAGCTCTCTAAGAACTGGCTCCACACATGGTGTTCAGCTCTTAAGAACTGGCTCCACGTCACATGGTGTTCAGCTCTCTAAGAACTGGCTCCACACGTCACATGGTGTTCAGCTCTCTAAGAACTGGCTCCACACGTCACATGGTGTTCAGCTCTCTAAGAACTGGCTCCACAGACACAAACTTAAAAAGTAAAACAGTGAGTGGTGTTCAGCTGCAATATGACACTTCACCACTAGATGTCTTTCAGCTTTAACAGTTTATCTGTCTCCTTTAAAACAACACACAGTCTGGAGGTTTGTGCTGCGTCATGCTGCCGGCAGTTTCTCAGCCTCTAATGAGACAGCAAACAGAGCCAAGATGGCTGCCGCCATGTCATTGCAGTGGAAATGTGGGTTATTAGAAATGTAATATCCAAACCAGCTCTGGTGACTTCATGGCTTCAGGCTGTGAGCTGAAACCCAGAGAGTTCATAGCATCTTAACAGAGAATGAAGTCGTGGTGCTTTTATTCTGAAGCTGCAGGTGAAGAAGGATCCTCCACTGGATTCACTGTGAGTGAGTGGGGGGGGGGGGTGATGAGCTTCTATCACGTGACACAAACATGAAGAAACAAAAACAAATATCTCTGGTTAAAAAGTGGAAAAGTGGATTTGATGCTGTTGTGAACGAGTCTGTGCAGAAAACCTGCTGCAGCTTCACAGTACGAGTTTCTGACCAATCATCTGCTGGTCGGACCGACGTTCAGACCTTTATTCCACAGCCGACTAACCATCAGTACAAGTGTTATTCTGTGAGGTGACGAAAGATCTGCAGCGGCGGCAGCGGTGTAACGTGTTCGATGCCACAGCTACTTCAGCTCTAACTGTCCGCTGCTGCTGTTTGGATCCAGTGAGTCAGGATTCAAAGCTGTCGCCCTTTTCCTTTTGTTTGTCAGTGACCTTCCGACCTCTGATGGAGAACACACACACACACACACACACACACACACACACACACACACACACACACACACACACACACACACACACACACACACACACACACACACACACACATTGTAGGGTAACTGTTGGGAGGAAAGTGAGTTGAGGAATGTCTGAGTTTGGAATAACTCTGTCAGGAACAGTGCCAGCCAACCACCACTGTTTACCCTGTGTGTGTGTGTGCTTCTATATTTTCTAGGGTTCACACTTGCTTACATCTGCTTTTGTTTGTGTATGCATTCCACCAGTGTGTGTGTGTGTGTGTTTACCTATGCGGTTGTGTTTGTCCAGTATAAACCTCGGACTGGTCCTCGCTGGTAAACTGGTTGCTCAGGAGAAACAGATGTGGTGAAGAATGTCAGTGTGTGTTCACAGAGTTTAATCACTTCAGAGAGAAGCTGCAGGCGGACGTGAATGAGCGAACACTGAAATTATAAATCAAGGCATCGAATGTCACCGAGACATCGTTTGATCGTCCTGAGCAGCTGAAAACCAAAGATGTTCAGTTTATATCGACACATGACATCACATCCTCACAGTGAAGATGCAGTAAATAACATTTATTATTTAAAAGAGCTCTTTGTATGTGTTTGCTGTTGCTACGGCGAACATCACACACTGTGTCTAAAGATGGACGACACGTCTCCACTTCCTCCCAATGTACAAACATGTGGAGGTCCCGCCCATACACCCACCTGACCAGTCACGGGACAGTCTCACCTGTCAATCATAACAACTTAGCCTGTTTTTATATCATCAATTAACTAATTATAAACTAAAATATCAGAAACATGAACATTAGAACAAACATCAGTGTGTCTGAGTCAGTGTCTTCTTCTCCTGCAGCCTCCTGGTGAAATTTCTGTAAAGTGTGAGTCCATGTGAGGAGACAGCAGGACAATGTCCTGAAGCTTCCCAGTGAGCGAGTGGACGTGTTGACGAGGTTTCTAACACGTGACGGACGTGAAACTGGAAGAACACAAAGATCTCAGGATGCAGCGTCTGAAACAGCTGATGTCTGAAAACCCCTTGTGAAGGAGAAGCAGATCCAGCTGACGGCACCTCGACGTCGGCCACCTGCTAATAAAGGGAACAAAGAAGTAGAAGAAGACCGAAACCTTTTGATGAATCCAGTTTGTCGTGAGGAAAAGGTTCTGGATAAGAAAAACAGTGTAACTGATTTACACTGTTTACACTGTAGAAGAAGAAGAAACACTCGTGGAGGTCGTTGCCTCATCTTCCTCAAACACCAGCCCTGTCGGCCATGATGCGCACATGGATGAAGTCATCGCCACAGAACGAGCTGCAGACGCTGCTGCTCCCCCAGGAAGAGACGTGTGTGTCTGTGAGTGTGTCTTTGTGTGTGTGTGAGTCAAGGTTTATACGATGATTTGCAGAATGTCTCTGTTTTCTCTCGTCACTGTGACTGATGAGCTGAAGAAAGAAAGTTTGAACTTTGTAACAAGGTGAGCTGCTTTGTGATTTACACCTGTGGTTGCTGTGACGACCGCCTCTGTTTACTGTCTGTTGGTGCTTATTAGATTCTGTCTCCTCCTGTGTGTGTGTGTGTGTGTGTGTGTGTGTGTGTGTGTGTGTGTGTGTGTGTGTGTGTGTGAGTAGCCAGACTCAGTTTTCGGGAAATGCACATAAAAATCACATAAACCCAGGTTTTTAATTGCAATAAAAAGCACAAGGATCATTGTGCAGGTATTAATAACTGATAACGTGAATTATTGTATCAAACAAAGATATATCAAATCAAATCAAATATACTTTATCGTCCTCATGGAGAAGTTTTTCTTGGGCCAAAGTGCTACAGCAGCTGCAGAACAAACACAAGGACATATCGTGTCAGACCCAGAATAATAATGCAGAATAAAAGTGAGTTGAATATTTCACCTGCCCTAAACAATATCAAACATAAACCTTCACACACTTCAAACATCCCAACATGTTTCCAAAGACAGAACGTGTCAGTTAAAGTGTTTATGTACAAAGTTTGACTCCACAATTCAAATGAATTCTACTTTTTCATTATAAATATGAAGTGAAGAGTGTAATCTCTGTGTTCAGGACGACGTGCACTCGAGCTGCTGCGAGCGACCCATGAGAAACTCGTGATGTCCCACAATGCTCAGTTCTCCGTCTCTCGTCGTCGGGTCGAGGTAAACGACTGTGAACTGAAAATAAAGATGACGCTTCTTCCTCTTACTAGAACGTTAAAATAGATCAGAATCCTGCATCTTGCGTCGATGAGGCTTCACTGACATGTCGTCGTTGTGTGGGCTCACTGTCGTGCTGCAGTGGGAATCCTCCTCAGAGGCTTTAGTCCGCTCGGTCAACGACCCCCGACTCAAATGTTCCGTCCTCCATGTTTGACTGTGGGCGTGAACCTCAGAGGGAACTCGTCCTCTGTCACTTCCTTGAATCTGAAACTATTCATCTGGTTATTTTCCTCCTCTGTGAAACTCTGGTATTTGTTGGGCCCTCTCCTCGGGCCCGTGTCCTCGTTTCCCCTCCTGACGAGTGATTTAAAAACAATACAGCCTTGTTTCCACCGGACGTTTCCTGATTACAGTCTTGTGTTGGTTATTTCGTGAGTTCTGTGTCTCTGGTGAATCGATCTTCACCTTCTGTCTGATCAGTCTTTGGATACGACTTCATCCAGAAAACGAAAACTGCTGTTTGATTATTTATTCTGGTGCATGGTTCGTGGGGTCGATTGGGACCAGAAGGTCAGTGGTTTGATTTCCGGCTTCTACATGACATATTGTCCTTGGGCAAATGAATCAACCCGAATGACCCCTGACGTCTGCACAGTGCTTCAAGGGGTCAACACAACGAGGAAAGCAGAAGGCCTTTTAAACAAATAACATTCTTTCACACCTCGTTAGGTTCAGAGCTTCAGACTCTTCAGTTCAGTGTGAAGCTGAACATCAGGTGTGAGAGGTTCCTCAGAGCAGAAGAGGAGTTCTGGGTCTGGATCCAACTGAAAACATAAAGAGATGAAATATAAAAACCACTCGGACAATCAAGAGCATTTGTTGTATCACATCTGTGTGTAGATTATTAAATATTAAACTTTATTAGAACATGTTTGGATGTGAAAGTTAAAACATGAGCATTGTTCCTTTTAAACAAACTCACACTTGTTCCAGCAGCAGATTCTGATCACAGCTGAAATTCATCCTGATCATTAAACACCCAGTCAACCAGATACAGGTGTGAAGGGTGTCCACAAGTTCTGACCTCTCTCTCTCTCTCTCTCTCTCTCTCTCTCTCTCTCTCTCTCTCCCTCTCTCTCTCTCTCTCTCTCTCTCTCTCTCTCTCTGATGGTTTTGGACCTCTCTCTCTCTCTCTCTCTCTCTCTCTCTCCCTCTCTGATGGTTTTTGACCTCTCTCTCTCTCTCTCTCTCTCTCTCTCTCTCCCTCTCTCCCTCTCTCCCTCTCTCCCTCTCTCCCTCTCTCCCTCTCTCTCCCTCTCTCTCTCTCTCTCTCTCTCTCTCTGATGGTTTTGGACCTCTCTCTCTCTCTCTCTCTCTCTCTCTGATGGTTTTTGGACCTCCCTCTCTCTCTCTCTCTCTCTCTCTCTCTCTCCCTCTCTGATGGTTTTTGGACCTCTCTCTCTCTCTCTCTCTCTCTCTCTCTCTCTCTCTCTGATGGTTTTGGACCTCCCTCTCTCCCTCTCTCTCTCTCTCTCTCTCTCTCTCTCTCTCTCTCTCTCTCTCTCTCTCTCTCTCTCTCTCTCTGATGGTTTTGGACCTCCCTCTCTCCCTCTCTCTCTCTCTCTCTCTCTCTCTCTCTCTCTCTCTCTCTCTCTGTCTCTCTCTCTCTCTCTCTCTCTCTCTCTCTCTGCTCTCTCTCTCTCTCTCTCTCTCTCTCTCTCTGATGGTTTTGGACCTCCCTCTCTCCCTCTCTCTCTCTCTCTCTCTCTCTGTCTCTCTCTCTCTGTCTCTCTGTCTCTCTCTCTGTCTCTCTCTCTCTCTCTCTCTCTCTCTCTCTCTCTCTCTCTGATGGTTTTGGACCTCCCTCTCTCCCTCTCTCTCTCTCTCTCTCTCTCTCTCTCTCTCTCTCTCTCTCTGTCTCTCTCTCTCTCTCTCTCTCTCTCTCTGTCTCTCTCTCTCCCTCTCTCTCTCTCTCTCTCTCTCTCCCTCTCCCTCTCTCTCTCTCTCTGATGGTTTTGGACCTCTCTCTCTCTCTCTCTCTCTCTCTCTCTCTCTCTGATGGTTTTGACCTCTCTCTCTCTCTCTCTCTCTCTGATGGTTTTGGACCTCTCTCTCTCTCTCTCTCTCTCTCTCTCTCCCTCTCTGATGGTTTTGACCTCCCTCTTCTCTCTCTCCCTCTCTCCCTCTCTGATGGTTTTTGGACCTCCCTCTCTCTCCCTCCCTCTCTCTCTCCCCCTCCCTCCCTCCCTCCCTCCTGCAGCAGCTGGGTCGTCTTTACGCCGCCTGGAGTCCCGTCTCTCACCGGGAGATTGATCGTGAACCCGCGGACATGTCCGCCTGAGACCCGGCCTCTTCCTCCCGGAGCAGCGGATTCAGAAATTACGCGCACATCTGGATTCTTTTCCTTTTGCCTTCGGTGCGTAACAACTTGTCCAAGTGGGTCCAGAGGAGGAGCCGAGCAGGAGAATCGTGCACGTTGGAGGAAGGTTGTGGAAAGCTCCGGGAAAGTGTCTGATCCAATGCGTCCGGAGCGGCCGCTGGAAGAAGCAGAGAGAGACACGGGAGGACAGGAGGAGACTCACCGGCCGCTGGACGTTCATGTCCCCGGCACCAAGGTACAAATATGATCTTCACTTTGAAACATGGAACATCTTTAGTTTAAATAAAACACAATCAATGCATGAACGCACCGAATGAAGACTTTGAAAAGTCCACAGTTGCAGATGTTCTGTGACTCTTCGTGATTCTCTGAAACACTTTCAGAAGCCTTCACCTATAACCTGATTTAAAACAAACTCCCCAGAGGATGAACCGCTTTATTTCTTATCCTCACATCAGAAATAAGCAGCCACATCTCCTGCTCACTTGCTGGAATTGCACTGCGCATTGCAGCCTGTAGGCGGCAGTGACAGGTCTTTCAAAGTCAGTATGTGAACAGAGTAAAGAGTTTTTTTTGTTTGTAGCGTCACCAGTTGGACTTTGAGTGATTAATGCAGTTTTAAAGAATCTGAGGAAGACGACATGTCGTCACTTTCCTCTGTCTCAGTTTTCAAACACTTTCCTCCGAAAACAAACTTTCACCTCAGAGAAAACCAGTGAGATGTCGTAGAGATGGAGAGAAAGAGACGTGATCACAGTCAGACGGGATATTTGTAACAAGCTTTAAAAATAGAAACGGAAAAATGGACGACACTTCGCCACCAGAAATCAAGCTAAAATATCTCTGATACAAACACTGCCATCTGGTGGTGATGACTTTGGGGAGCCGTGGTATCGAGGTCCCGCCCATACTCAAGCTCGACCAATCCTGAGTCAGTCTCAACTGTCAATCAGTTATTTTTATATCGTCAAATAACTAAAACCAAACTGATCAGAAACACTTGAACAAACATCAGTGTGATAAGAACGACCTGAAATGACAGAAACCATGTTTGACAAACATTTATTTAACGTCTACTTGATCTGGCCAATGTCCCATCTGCTAACATGGAGGAGGAGGGTTTGTTACCTATACTGCAGCCAGACACCAGGGGGCGATTGAGTCACTTTGGCTTCACAGTCTAATGTTCCGCTGGAAACATTCCCCAACTCATGCTGTTGGTTGTTGTTCTAGACGTTTCCTTTAAAACTTTTATTCTGAAGAATCTGACATGTGGACATGTCTTTGACACCTGAGACAAGGTTGTGTATTTTTGTCTTTATTTGAGTCCTGATGTCCACACACCAGATTCATAGAGCAGGATGTCAGTGAAGGCACCGCCGCCACAGACAGTCCCTCCAGCATCTGTGTTTTATGGTTGAGTAAAAATCCTCCAGTCAGCAGATGTGGAGAGAAAAGCTGAGGTGAGAGTGACCACTGGGGAGAGAGCGCTGGGAACACTGGAGAGCGCTGGGATCCCTGGAAAACCAGGAAGCACCTGAAACACGGCACGATCTCAATCTCACTTCCATGTGAACAGCAAATCTGCAGAGACCCCGACATGAGGTTATAAATAACACACACACACACACACACACACACACACACACACACACACACACACACACACACACACACACACACACAGCACTTAACTGAAGACTGTGTGTGTGTGTGTGTGTGTGTGTGTGTGTGTGTGTGTGTGTGTGTGTGTGTGTGTGTGTGTTGGCAGGAAGTTGACAGTTATGTCCTTCTATGTATTGATCTGACTTAAAACACTTTTTGTCGATACCAAACACCCATCAAAGTTTAAAACGTGTGCGTGTGCGTGTGCGTGTGCGTGTGTGCGTGTGCGTGTGTGTGTGTGTGTGTGCGTGTGTGTGTGTGTGTGCGTGTGTGTGTCGTGCGTGTGTTGTGTATTGCCTCTTGAGGTCAGGCTGTAGACAAACAGAAACATGTTTTGTTGTTGCTGTCTTCTGTATGTTAACGCTGATGACATCACAGCGAGCTGCTCACTTGTTGAGTTCTGGCACAGAAACGTCTGCGTGTGATGAACCAATCAAAGCCGGACGTTGAGTCAAGTGTTTGACGGATAGAAGAGAAACTCACTGTGATCCGACCAGAGAGGGTTAAAGGTGAAGAGATGGAAACGATAGGGATGGAAGGATGGAGGGATGAGAGTTGGAGGAATGGATGAGTAAATAAATAATGTGAGGATTGGAGATATGGAGAGATGAGGGACAGAGGGGTGGATGGATTGAAAGAGGGATTAGACATAAGAGTTGGAGGAATGACAGCTCAAGGAGTGAGAAAGGGAGGATGAGAGATGGAGGGATGAAGGATTGAGTGATGGAGAAATGAGGGATGGAATCATGGATGGATGAGATGAAGAGCTGATGGGTAAAGGAGAGGTGGAGGTTTGAAGGGATGAAGGATAGAGAGATGATGGATGAAGGAATGGAGTTCAGATAAAACTCAGAATTTACTTGCTAAACTTAAAATACAAAGATCCATTGATTTCACAGGCAAACACAAATCAAACGCCCCCCAACTCAAATCAAACGCACCCCAAACATCTCAACTATGTGCGAGCACATTTAATATGGAGCCCTACACGATAATTATGGGATGTGGACTGATGGTTTCCTCAGTGACCAGAGTTTGTCGTTTATAATAATCAGTCTGACAATTTAACAAAGTCTGTGGTCAGAGAGAGAAAGGCTCTACTGTGTGTGTGTGTGTGTGTGTGTGTGTGTGTGTGTGTGTGTGTGTGTGTGTGTGTGTGTGTGTGTGTGTGTGTGTGTGTGTGTGTGTGTGTGTGTGTGTGTGTGTGTGTGTGTGTCTCTGGCGACAGATGTATACCGCAGTGTTTCCAACCTCACAGAAACCCAGTAAACATCATAAACAACATACACACGCACATAAATGAATAAATACATATAGTGACACACACACACACACACACACACACACACACACACACACTAGGTCCACTTCAAATCAAAAAGCTGAAGCCCGTAGCTCATCCATTGAATTACCAAATCCCATTAACAGCCTCTGTGGTGCTTTAACACTGAGCAGGAGATTTAAAGCTTCAGTGTTCGATTCCCACCAGAGTCAACATTTGTATATCGTTCAGCATGAAAATGAAAGTTCTATACAATCACTGACTCGTCTGATTCTCTAGAGAGTTTCATTGAGCTGGCGTCTGACTTTAATCAATCTGGAAAAGTGGAAAACAAAGTGTTAAATGGTTCTGGGTTTGATCCCCACCAGTCTTTCTCAGTTGTAGTGTTATTAACGATGGCGCTATGTAAACTTCTGTACAGTCACCATTTCACTAACCTGATTCTCTGGTGACTGAGTCGGCGTCTCACTTTAATCATAGTGGGAAACGTCTGTTTGATGGTCGTGGGTTTGATTCAGATCACACACAAACTTACCGACAGTACGAGGCTCTGTGGTGCAATGGACAGCCTGTTGGACTTCTAGCATCAGCACTGAGGAAGTGATTCAAGTGGGTTCGAGTCCCACCAGAGTCCATGTTATACATAATGAAGCCGGAAAATGAACGTTCGAATGGAGGACTCAGTTGGCATTTTAATTAAATCAGCAAATCAATGGAAAATGCCAATTTTTAAAATGGTTCTGGGTTTTATTCCCACCAAGTCTTCTGTCATCAGTGTTACCGTTAGAAAGTATCAAAAAAGACACATATAGAACACGAGGCTCTGTGGAGCGTTGGACTTCACTGAGGAAGTGATTCAAAGGTTGTGGGTTAGAGTCCAACCAGAGTCACTCTTATACATAATTTAGTTAATTAATTTCTATACGATCACTATATGACTTATATGATCTCTACAGTGTTTGACTAGGTTTGCATCTGAGTTTAATTACGGTTGAAAATCCTTAATTTTAAATGCTTCTGGGTTTGAGTCCCACCAAGTGTTCCGTCATCAGTCATTGTTAGAAAGTATCAAAACGGACACACGCCCACACACACTCTACTATTATCTAGATGTGGCACAATGGACATCTAGATAATAGTAAAAAAAAAAGGTTATTCCGAGCTTGTGGGTTTTAGTCCCACCAGACTCAACAGAGAAGTCTGTACAATCATTGTCGACTGAGTCGGTGTCTCACTTTCACATTAGTCAAACTGGAAAAGTGGAAGATGAGCGAATTGATTAAAGGTTTTCTGTTCGATTCCCACCAATGTCAAACCTTTAACCATCAGAGAACTGAGAAACTGCCACGATGTGACTGATAACTTCAGTCAGGTAGTATCGGACCTCATTGTTCCACACTCACATCGGAGAACTTCACTATCTTTGTTCAACTGAAGCTATTTATCTGTGGAACAATGGACAGCAAATTGGCCTTGTAGCAATAATATAATATAATGATGATTTATAACTGAGTGGTGAACATTATGTACCTTATGTATTAAGTTTCAGTCTAAATCTTCATCTGGTTTAAATGGTTTCAGTCGTCACTGGTTTTAAACAACTTTTATCAAACAGCATCATTGTTGAGATTTCAGAAGTCTGTACATTCCCATCATGAATCACTGGTCCCGCTCGGCCTCACTCTCCGTCTTCCCCGTCTCCCCATAAAAACAAGTTTTTCTCTGTCATTTCATTTCTTTCCACCAATTTGAGAAACAGACACACACACACTCTAACAACAGCATGCTGATGTTACTGTGTGTTATTAGTCACAAAAGACATGAATACGTACAGGGGATTTCCCCCACACACACACACACACACACACACACACACACACAATCAGTTTTACAGCAGCTGACGACAGTTTTACAGCCTCACCGATGGTTCAACTGTCCACTGAGACGATTCTGCTTCCAACTAAATAAAACACAACGCAGTGAAGTCATGAGGTTTATAATGGTGTGTTTTGTTTTTGTGCGTTTGGGATTCATTGTTTGAAAAGACAATCGTGTTTTATTAGAGCTTAGGCCTTATTGTGTCACAGTGTTGGTTTGACTCAGGTCCAGACCAACCAGCCCTCATGTCATGATCCTCGGGATGAACCCGAATCACTTTACTGTTTCCTTTGTGCCGTCATTAGCTCCGTGATTTGTACAAACTTTGGTGAGTGAAAGAATTCCAATGGCCTCAGCATGCTAACATGCTAAATGAAGGTGGTGAACATGGTAAATGTTAGAAGCATTAACGTCCGAGACGTTAGCATAACTAGCCTGACAACGCTGCAGGAAAGCTGCAGTTGTGCACACGTAGCAGAAATGAGGATACTGTTGTATGGTCTCGTACCATATTGGTGGTTTTTACGTGCTGAAATTTAAAAGGCCAGAACTAACTCAAAGTTACAGCCACATACAGCGAACACAGCTAAAGTTGACTCTTTACTGCAGTTTCGTCTTCCAGTGATGAGAGTTTATTTCAGACTTTTGAACATCTGCTTGTTTCTTCCTTTCAGAAATGTCGCCAGGTTCTCACGTCAAGTTTATTAATTACATGTCATTTTGATAATCTGACTCAGACTCTGACTTAATGTGTAATGACAAGCTTATCTGCCTTTAGTACAGAAAACATCAGGCCGGTATTTAAATCCGTTGTTTTGTCATGCTACCTGATGTAAACCTTTAACCTCTGGTGAGAATTGAACCCATGTCCTTTAAAGCACATCCTCGTTGTTGTGGTTCAGACCTTAAGTTGAGATGAGTTGAAGTAAAGACGAAGATGTGAAGTGAACAGATCGGCCAACAGTCGCTGTACCATCGTGTGTGTGTGTGTGTGTGTGTGTGTGTGTGTGTGTGTGTGTGTGTGTGTGTGTGTGTGTGTGTGTGTGTGTGTGTGTGTGTGTGTGAGGAGCTGGTTGATGCTATGAGCACAAAGGAAACAGCAGGACAACATTGTGAACATGTGGAGCTATTGTGTGTTTGTGTGTCAGAGTGAGAAAGAGAAAGAGGTGTCGGGTCTGTACACAAACACTGAGGGAGACCACACACACACACACACACACACACACACACACACACACACACACACACACACTGGCTGTGTTAATGCAGTCAGACTGAGATGACTGAAGATAAACAGGAAGGATTTAAAGTGATAACAAATCTATTATGTTAAAGCTCTAACATCATTTGAACTTGTAATGATATGACATCACATTAGACTCAGTAGATAAACAACAAGGTTAGAAACAACAACAACAACAACAACAGTGACCCTCCACCAACAGTCTCCTTATGAAACCACAGTTAAATTCACGAGATCACAAATCACGCTCATGAATATCATTCAAATAATAGAGTCGTACAAACGTGTGATTTAAATCTAATTCAGTTAGCAAACAAAAAACAAACAAATAAACAAACAAAGATGAAAACATGACGTCCTTGGCTGATGTAAAAAATATTGATTGACAGGAAGTTCACTGAATGAATGTTCTGTTGTCACCATTTCTATAGAAAGTGAAAGAGAACTCACGCACACAGACACACACAGACACACACAGACACACACACACACAGACACAGAGGACAGAAGGCGTCTTTGTGTCTCTTTTCTTCACAGAACTACTGGAAGTTTACACTCACTGTCATTGTGTTTGTTTAGCCTGGACCACTGAGCGTGTGTGCAAGTGCGTGTGTGCCAGTTGTGGTTTCATGTGGTGTGTATCCACTCCTGTGACAGTGATAATTAATGACTCGGTGTGTGTGTGTGTGTGTGTGCATGTGTGTGTGTTTTTACATCAATGGGCCTCCACCCTTCTGAAACACAATAAGTGTTTTTCCCTTTGTGGGTCAGCGAGGCCTCCCACATTGTCTTGTCTCGTCTCAGACAGAAACGGTGGCAGAGGACGTGCGGAGTTCAGGTCCCGTCTGACAGCAGCTTCAGAGAATCAAGCAGCTGTTATTGTAGCGTTCGTACTTTCAAGTCTCACAAGAAGCGTCTGGCTGGTTTTAACAGTGTCAGTTTTCATGGTTTTTAATTTAAGTGTCAACTCAAGCTCACGATCTTTGAATCACATGATCAATGTTGATTCTAAAAGTCCAATACACTGTCCATTGGGCCAGAGATCCTCACAGCAGCTGCATGTGTGTGTGTTTCCATGCTGTCTAATAGACCAAATCAATGAAGGCAGAATCGTGGGAAAGTGGGAATCGAACCAAAAAACAACTAAAAGTTGCGTAGTTCCCCCCCCCAACACGGCTGTGTATGTATTGTATGCATTATGAGGCTCTGTGGTGCACACTAGAGGTGACACTTTTAGAAGAAGTAATTCAAAGCGTGTGGGTTCGAATCCCATCAGAGTCAATGGTTTTAACTTGAGAAGCTAGACAGGCACTGACAATACTCATTAACCACAACTGATTACGTTCCTGTGTGATCAGTCATCTGGTCGTCTGCTCTGCGGTTTCCAACATGGAGGTGATGGACATTTGTTTGTTCAGTTTCTGTTACTCACCACATCTGAACAGGGGTCACCTGATCTGTGACCTCTGACCTTCCTGTCATGTGCAGGTCACTGCGAGGTGACGGCCAGTCTGATTAATTTAATGTAGCCGATGTCAGTCTACAGTCTGATGCCATGGCAACAAGATGCAGCTTTAATAACACACACACACAGTTTTCATGATGTAAGTGAGAGTGTTGGTCGTCTGCCATTGTCAGTCACTGGAGCGTGTGTGTGTGTGTGGTGTGTGTGTGTGTGTGTGTGTGTGTGTGTGTGTGCGTGTGCGTGTGTGTGAGAGATGAGGTGCTTTTAAACGAAAGCACCTGGAAACACCTTTGGCAGCTGATGATGACGTTGGCCAGTTTACAAACACACACACACACACACACACACACACACACACACACACACACACACACACACACACACACACACACACACACACACACACACACACACACACACACACACTGCAGCATGATGTATTGTGGTTAGAAATGTCTTAAGCATTGATGGACATGTTTTATCCGTTCCTTCTGTTTGGCGAGATGTGCCGACTACAATGAAAACTTGAACTAATTCATGGATTCAACATTATGAACAAAGTGTGTTCACATAAGAACAACACAACCACGAGTAAACATATGACACCAGATGACCTTTAATACAACAACACAAAACAAGGAGAGAAGCTCGTCACGTTCAATACGGACGTCAGGAAAGACATCAGTGTTTGTTAAACATGTCATCGACCTCATGTCTGAAACGGTTGGACTTGATGTCACGTCCCACTGTTCTGTACGTTAACTACACGTTTTACTAATGTTGAAAAGCCTCAGCAGGGATCATCCACTGGTGTTTACACACACAGGGTTTGAACCTGCAACTTGTGGTCCTGCTCCACATCCTGCTTGTACATTACTGACACAGACCCCCCCCCCCCATCTGACCCACGTCAGTTGTTCAGCAGCAGCTGCAGAAACACTGGTTTATGTACAATGGACTAATTGGGTCAAACTTCTTTACTGTATCAGTTACTTTGTAGGAGTTCGTTAGCACGCACACACACACACACACACACGCATACATACACACGCACACACACACGCACGCACACACACACACGCACACACGGACGTACACACACACGCACACACACACACACAGAGAAGAGGCCACATTCTTGTCTTTGGTCCAAACATTACACATGTCCTCAAGAAAAGACTCCTTACGTGTTGAGAGCGTCTCCTCGTCTCTTCGTCTCCTCGTCTCCTCGTCTCTTCGTCTCCTCGTCTCCTCGTCTCCTCGTCTCCTGACAAACACATGTTTCACCTCCTGCTCGTGTGTGTGACATGTTTTGAAGAAAAGAAGGAGGACGGAGAGAAAAGCTTGTATCGTGTAGCGTGGATCAGGAAAAGGAGACCAACCATTTCTCGTCATTTTTTTCTGCAGGATTCCACTTCCTGTGACATCATCACACCATGCCTGAGGGGTCACGGCGTGGCAGCCAGCGATCGCCCAGTACTTCAGGTAACAGAGGGTTCGAGTCCCTCCTTTCTCCTGCAGTTTCTATTCTATTGCTCCTCCTGCTGTGTTCTCTTCTTTTCAGGGATCAACAGTCGGTGACTTTAGTTCAATTAACATTTTACTTTCTTGTGTTACTGACACGTTAACGTGACATGGACGTTACACCACCATCAGTCCTGCTGACGCGTCCTTCCTCTGCTACGATATACTCAAAGTTTTACAGATTGAATCTGTACATATTGTTCACTGTGTACACAGTATACTCACTGGTTTGATCTGTGTATTTATACACAATAGTCTTCTCCCAGTGATTGAAAGTTTATTGGTCCCACCAGAGTCCAGATTTATAAAGTTCAAACCTGCCTGTACTGCAAAGTGACTTCACAGACTTATCATTCAAAACCATGTTCATATGGATCATTTTTAATTAGTAGAAGCAGGAGACCAGATTAATTCTGTAAAGTGATATGTTGTACAATGTGTACACACTATACAAAGAGACACACACTACGTGGAAGTCAGGCTCTGTGGCGCATTGGCCTTCTAGAGAAGAGTGAGACAAGTAATTCAAAGGTTGAGGGTTCGCATCCCACCAGAGTTGTGCTTTATACTTTACCAGATTCAGTTTTCTTGAAGGGTTTTCAGCTCAAACTGTCCAACTTTAGATTATTTACCCTTCAATGGTTTCACACTCAACTTTTTGAAACATTTAAGTTCTACACCCAAGAACTGACTTGTGGGTTTGAGACTATTATCTCTACCTTTTGTCCCTTTCAAAATAATGTTGTTGCTCGTTCACATGCACATTCACAGTTTTTGTGAGCCGTGACTTCCTTTCACCAAATGAGAGGAAGTCACGCGCACACACACACACACACACACACACACACACACACACACACACCACACACACAGTGGCTCAGTAATGATGTGTAATTACACACAACTCCCATGCTGTTTCAATGCTCTGCTGTTATATTGGCTTCCATAGTTAGCATTTACAACAAACACACACACACAGACACACACACACACTTGCAGGAACATACCAGAGCACACTTAACATTTCTGCAGAGTCTAAAACACTCTGCAATTATAACTCAGGCAACAGATTTATACACAACACAAAGTCTGTGCACACACAACTGACTGTTGTATTTATGTAACACACACACACACACACACACACAAACACACCAATACTGTGTGTGCAGGAAGTTGTCTGGTTTGTGGCGATTAAGTGTAGCACTGAGCAATGTTTCTGCTCTGACACACACACACACACGCACACACACACACACACACACACACACACACACACACACACACACACACACACACACATAAAATGCCACAGCAGATCTGTTGATTATAACCATTGAAAAGAACGGAGCAGAAAATAGAGAGAACGCCCTCGATAAGGCTGCAGAAAAAAACGTCCGGAGGAGAAAGGGAGGAAGGGTGAGACAGAAGTGGAGCGATATAAGAAACAGAGGGAGGAGAGCAGGAATATATATAACTCCAGACTGTAGACGTGATCGGCTGATTTCTGAAACTGAGTTTCAGAGGCTTCACTGTGGAGAAGGAGGAGGAGGAAGCTGAGAAGGATGAGGAGGAAGCTGAGGAGGATGAGGAGGAAGCTGAGAAGGATAAGGGGGGAGGTGGAGGAGGAGGAAGGTGGAGAAGGATGAGGAGGAAGCTGGAGAACGATGACGAGGAATGTGAAGAACGCTGAGAAAGAAGGTGGGAAGAATGAGGAGGAAGCTGAGAAGAATGAGGAGGAAGCTCGAGAAGAATGAGGAGGAAGCTAGAGAACGATGAGGAGGAAGCTGGAGAACGATGAGGAGGAGGGTGGAGAACGATGAGGAGGAAGGTGAATAAAAGATGATGAGGAAGGTGAAGAACGATGAGGAGGAAGCTGGAGAACGATGAGGAGGAGGGTGGAGAAGAATGAGGAGGAAGCTCGAGAAGAATGAGGAGGAAGCTAGAGAACGATGAGGAGGAAGGTGGAGAACGATGAGGAGGAAGGTGGAGAACGATGAGGAGGAAGGTGAAGAACGATGAGGAGGAAGGTGTAGAACGATGAGGAGGAAGGTGAAGAACGATGAGGAGGAAGGTGTAGAACGATGAGGAGGAAGGTGTAGAACGATGAGGAGGAAGGTGTAGAAGGATGAGGAGGAAGGTGTAGAACGATGAGGAGGAAGGTGAAGAACGATGAGGAGGAAGGTGAAGAAGGATGAGGAGGAAGGTGTAGAACGAAGGAGAGGAAGGTGTAGAACGATGAGGAGGAAGGTGTAGAACGATGAGGAGGAAGGTGGAGAACGATGAGGAGGAAGGTGGAGAACGATGAGGAGGAAGGTGGAGAACGATGAGGAGGAAGGTGTAGAACGAAGAGGAGGAAGGTGTAGAGCATGAGGAGGAAGGTGTAGAACGATGAGGAGGAAGGTGAAGAACGATGAGGAGGAAGGTGAAGAAGGAGGGAGGTGTAGAACGATGAGGAGGAAGGTGTAGAACGATGAGGAGGAAGGTGAAGAAGGAGGAAGGTGGAGAACGATGAGGAGGAAGGTGGAGAACGATGAGGAGGAAGGTGGAGAACGATGAGGAGGAAGGTGGAGAACGATGAGGAGGAAGGTGAAGAACGATGAGGAGGAAGGTGGAGAACGATGAGGAGGAAGGTGAAGAACGATGAGGAGGAAGGTGAAGAACGATGAGGAGGAAGGTGTAGAACGATGAGGAGGAAGGTGTAGAACGATGAGGAGGAAGGTGTAGAACGATGAGGAGGAAGGTGGAGAACGATGAGGAGGAAGGTGTAGAACAAGCAGAAAACAGTCAGGAAGCAGAGCAACGAGTGTAAACAGGAGGAAGCTGCAGCTCTGTGCTGTGACAAGCTGACCGAGAACTCACATCCTGTCTCTGTTGAACTGCCTCTGCTGCAGACACACACACACACACACATGCACACACACACACATGCACACACACACACACACACACACACACACACACACACACACACACGTTGTTCAAACTTCTCTGACTCGTTTTCATACATGTTCAGTAAAGTGAAGCTCTTTAGCTGAACTTATTCTTTGCACTCTTGCCAAGTGACTCAAAGGTTGTGGGTTCAAGTCCCACTTGAGTTGAAACTGGTGCTTTGGTGGGCCTGAAACTGAAAGTTACACTCAATTGACTCTCAGAATAAAAACGTAGTAAATTCTTTAAAGGTTCGATTCCCACCTAACTCTACCTCCATCTGCCTCCATAACCGTTAAAAAGACACACACATGAGGAAAGTGAGGCTCTGTGGCCTCATGCATTGGACTTGTAGTTGAAGAAGTGATTCACAGGTTGTGGATTCGAGTCCCACCAGAGTCAACAAAGTTCTGTCCAATCACTGAGTTAGTGTCTGGTTTCAGATATTAGTCGAACTTGAAAAGTGGAAATCTCAATCCCTGGTTTGTACTGTTAGAAAAGCCGAGAGCACACGAGCACACGAGCGTTTGGTCGTTTAGATGCTTTCAAACCTTTCCTGCTTCCTCTTTTACAATTTTGACTATTCAACACAACTCTGAGAAAGGGCTGTAATGTTCTTTAAAATGAAATAATGAAATAAAAGCTTAATTAATAACTTGTCTTTATACACTAATTAAAACTTGTAATAATATATGAAACATATTTAAACCTACTGGACGGGGTTGCATCTGCTGGTGAGAACTTTGGAAGATGAGTGAATGTAAATGATGAGTTACATTCAGGTTCTGACACGACTGAAGATTTACATGTTGACGTTTGTCGCAGGTTTGATAAAGTTCTCGTCTGTTAAACACAGTTTGACTCTTAGTTCCTTCGACAGGAGGTCAAACTGTAATGTTGACTCAGAGCCTAAAGTTACACTCCCACTATTTTAACATCTGGTTTTAAGTTACACCCTCGAGTTTAAACACTCGGTTCCCTCACCCCCCCCTTCTCTTATCTTTGATTCTTTGAATGTGTGAACGTTCTGGATAAAATGATGAGTTCCTCTCAGTTATTTAATCATTTACTGTTGCTGGTCTCATGTTCAGTACTTTTATCATTTATTTAGCTTTATTGACTCTCAGAACCTTTTAGCTGAGCTCGTACAGATTTTAGAGAAATGAAGCGTTTGAAGATTCTCCAGGAAATGACATCACAGGAAGTAAAACTACCAACGAAAACACACGAGGAACATTTCTACTGAGGTCAGAGGGTTAAAAAGGTCAAAGAAGAGACGAAGATCTCGATAATTTCTCAAATATCAGTGATGATTGTGAGTTTCTTCTTCCACAAAACCAGATGTAGAAGTAAAAAGTACAGAAAGACGTTAATGAACCAGAACAGAGTTCATGAAAGAGTCAATTAGAAAGAATCAGCTGCAGCAGTTTAAACCTCCACGTCGCTGCAGCTGCTTGAAACCAGATGTTTTTAATGTGAGTCACCTTTAAAATCCACATTTTAATGACAGAAAAAGATCAATTGTTCACCAGAACAAACCGAACTCTACATTCTTTAGTTTTTGAGACATGAACATTTTTCTCTGCTTTTCTCCCGACTCTGGTTCCACTGTAGTTATCAACTCTTGTTTCACGGCGTATAACGACCTGTAATCACGTCATCGTGAGCGTATAACATGATGAGGTAGAAGACACAGGTCTCCACTCTCTGCTGCAAAAAGAACGAATGTTTCAAATATGATGTTTTTTCAAGATATCAGATAAATATATAAATAACAGAGGTGATAGTTCATGTTAACACTTGATTTGATTTTCAAAATAAAAGCACGATCGATTTGACATTTTGAATGCGTAAAATAATGTGTGTGGAGGTGGAGCAGCCGTCCGGTCCGTGTGCTGCAGTTTGTCCAGTTTCTCAATCAGGCGGCGATTTGTTCTCTTCTAAGAAACATGTTCCATCCCAGTGGAACTGATAATGACAGTGAGCAGCTGCTCTCTCATTACTGTCATCGCACAGACTCTGGAATTCTCTCAACGTATAGTTTCACAGCGTCTCTTTAAAGGGGAATTCCAGCTAAACACGACACTGACGTTCACAGACATGTTCCTCAGCCTCGACGAGTCGTTCAGCTGCTGATGAAACTACCAGTCCATTCATCATCATCATCATCATCATCATCATCATCATAGTAAACTTTATACAGCACTTTTCCAACTGTTACGAACAGATAAGAGATTAACTGATTAATAACCGTCCGTTAGTTCAGT
>NC_061486.1:1006586-1011586 GCF_022539355.2 Hippoglossus stenolepis
CCGAACTACGAAGGCTGCAACGGTTGGATCCTTCTCAGGTTCACATATCCCAGGATTCATTGCGCTTCGGTGATGAACTGTTTCACGAAAAAATAATGACCAGTTCAAGGGACGAGACCAAGATGTCCGATGTTTACATTTCTGAAAAGTATCACTTTATCTCATGTCGGAATCATCATTGATGATCGCACGTGATCCACCCACAGACTTTCACGACCAATGAAAACACAGCAACACTTGTAGCTCACTCAGCACGGATCTGAACTGCCCAACGCCGCTGTGTGATTGGTCGACTCGTTACTGTGGCTGCGGCGGCCTCATATTTTAAGGTGTTGGTGCCCGTTAAAAGTTCCTGTCTGCCAATCACGGAGCAGCTGTGGTCGACTGAAGGAAACAAATAAACAGAGACAAGGTGGATGTGTGTGTGTGTGTGTGTGTGTGTGTGTGTGTGTGTGTGTGTGTGTGTTGGGAGGAGCTGAAGTCTAGATTTATTGGCCAGGTGTGAATTCCTCCAGGCCAGTTTACCTGCAGCTGGCTTCCACACACACACACACACACACACACACACACACACACACACACACACACACACACACACACACACACACACACACTCACTCTATTGCAAATCCAACATGTTCTGTTCTTAGTTAAAACATTTCCTGTTTAAAAATGTCACACATTTGAATTTCGATTTTCACAAATGAGAGTGAAGCCGAATCATCTCACTCGCCCCCTGGTGGCTGGCTGCATCACAGGTCATAAACCGCTCCTCCTCCATGTTAACAGATGGGACATGGACCAAACTAATTTAATGAAAGTAGATGTTTAATAACTGTTATAACAAAGTTGGTTTCCATTATGTGCTAAATGTGCTTGTGTGAAACGTCTTGGTGTTAGTGTTTAACAGTGTTTAATAGAGTTTAATAGAGTTTAACAGTGTTTAATAGAGTTTAATAGTGTTTAACAGAGTTTAACAGAGTTTAATAGAGTTTAACAGTGTTTAATAGAGTTTAATAGAGTTTAACAGTGTTTAATAGAGTTTAATAGAGTGTTAGGTTAGGTTTAACAGTGTTTAATAGAGTTTAATGAGTTAATAGAGTTAACAGTGTTTAATGTTTTTAGTTTCAGGTTTAACAGTTTTTTAAAGAGTTAAAGATTAATGAGTTTAATAGAGTTTAATAGAGTTTAACAGTGTTTAATAGAGTTTAATAGAGTTTAATAGTGTTTAACAGTGTTTAATAGAGTTTAATAGAGTTTAAGATAACAGTGTTTAACAGTGTTAATAGAGTTTAATAGAGTTTAATAGAGTTTAATAGAGTTTAATAGAGTTTAATAGAGTTTAACAGTGTTTAATAGAGTTTAATAGAGTTTAACAGTGTTTAACAGTGTTTAATAGAGTTTAATAGTGTTTAACAGTGAACACATTGTTCATAAAGTGATCCACTGGAAACATCATATACACATGTTTGAATTAAACCTCCTTTAAAAAACCTCTATTATCTATAACACTCCAAATATCAACGGTTGTCGTAGAAACAGGGCCCAGCAAACTCTGCCACACAATGTGCACTGTTACCAGCCGTTACCATTGTTATTATGATTATTGTTGCTGTTGCATTATGGGAAATATTAGTATCAGTATTTATGAGACATCCTGTTGGAAACAAGTTTCAACGTCTTCATAGTGAAATCAGGAGTTTTGAATGAAAGAAAAAAGTTTAGACTCCTCAGTAGAATTTGCTGACTTGGTGTTTTGGTTGTGTGAGTTTCATCCATCATTGGTCCAGGTGTGTGTGTGTGTGTGTGTGTGTGTGTGTGTGTGTGTGTGTGTGTGTGTGTGTGTGTGTGTGTGTGTGTGTTGCCTCCATCTGTCCAACTGGAGTGTGAAACATCCTTTTGAAGTAAAACAGAGAATTTACTGCTGCCTTCATCCTCTGCCATGACACACACACACACACACACACACCCACACACACACACACCCACACACAGACAGACACACACTCTCTCTCTGCTCTGTCATCAGGTTTATCAGCTGTCTGTCAGTTCTCTCTCTCTGACCTTCTGTGGGGGGGGAACCTTCAGCTCCTTCTCTCATCGTCTTTGTTTCCTCTGACTCTTTTCATGTGGACGTCACACGTGAACTTTGTGTTGTTCAGATTCAGTCAAAAGAAAAAAAGAGGAAACAGTTTTTCAGTAACTGTCTGAAACAAGACGAATAAAAACAATAATTGCTTTTAATTTGAAACATTTGGGACATCTGATATTGTTTGGATCAGTGTGTTAAAGGAGAAACAGATTTTCAGACTCTATAACAGAATAATGATTATTAACGTGTATCTGTTCCACACTGACCCAAAAATCTGACCTGAAAAGATGTTTTCTGATCTTTTAAATTTATAGAGATGTTCCATTTTCTGATTCTGATTCTGATTCTGAGTCGATACCGAGTATCAATACAATAACTTATCTGAAGTATTGTAACAGCCGTCTGCTGCTTTGTAGAGAAACTGAGGATTTCTGAGTTTGTTCTCTTCTGTCCGAACCCTCAGCTGAGCTCCTGAATCTCGCTGAACTTTTTTAAACTTGTGTGATGCATTTTGGGGGAAAAACAGCGTCCGTCATCACCACAGTCAGAAACGTGGTGATTTTAGTCTCCACATTTTTTAAACTGCAGTCAAAGCAACGATCCCAGAATTCCTCTGTCCTGATGGAAAGAAGCCTGTTAGATGATAGGTGTGTGTGTGTGTGTGTGTGTGTGTGTGTGTGTGTGTGTGTGTGTGTGTGTGTGTGTGTGTGTGTGTGTGTGTGTGTGTGTGTGTGTGTGTGTTGTCCTGTAATGTAAGCCTTCATTCCTGCTGCTCTCTGTATTTGAGGTTTTGCTGAAGTCTGGTTTTGATTGAGGCTACATGATGTCACGCTCACTGTGAATCTGAACCAACGACCATAATAGGCCTGCGTCGTGTGTGTGTGTGTGTGTGTGTGTGTGCGTGCGTGTGTGTGTATTAGAATAATAACAATGCAGACACACACAAAGAGGAATAGGAAGAATGAGAGAAAGTGGAAACAGCTCCTCTGCGTCTTTTCAAAATCTCCTTTGTTCTTCAAACGTTTTTAAAAACTTGAATTTCTCATAAAAGTGAAACTTTCTCTCCAACACACTCGGATCAGTTTTTTTTATCAGTTCAATCTTTATCCGTCACTTGAAGAGATTTCTGTCAAACCCGCAGAAATAAGTGTGACTACATCAGAAATCGGTGGAATCGCTGAATCTGGTTCTTTTTCTCAGCTTCTTTAAAGAGAGAAGTGAGCATCAGCGAGGATCCTGCAGCCAAGTGGGACAGGAAACTGAGGGGGAGAGAGAGGGAGGTAGAGAGGGGCAAGAAGGAGAAAAAACAGAGCGAGGGAAAGATAAAATGAAATGGGGGAAAAGTGGGAGAGGGGTAAAGAATAAAAAAGAGAAAATGACAAGAAGACAGAGAGGAATGTGGAGGAGAACACAGAGGGAGGGCGAGTGTGAGGTCGCAGAGAGGATCTGGGGAACGAGAAGGGAAAGAGAGGAGCGAGCAGTCGGCCGGAGAGAGAGAGGAAACAAAGAGAGAGAGATCGATCTTCCTCCTTTTCATCATCATCATCATCATCATCAACAGTGAAGGAAAGCTTCATCTACAAACACCATAGTTCCACCAATCACATGCGTCGTCGACTGACTCTCGGTTATGTTTATAACTAGAAGAGCAACTTTTATTTTCAGTTGCAAGAGAAACAGAAACATTAACGATCAATTATTTAACGTCACTGAATCCAAACGTCTCAGTTTCTGTTCGTCCAGAATAAAACGGGAGCAGCAGCGTTCGTCTCTGAAGCTCCGGAGAGGACGTCGACGAATCTGCAGCAGAGATGAAGCTTCACTCTGAGTTCGAGTTTTCTGTTCTTCTGTTTTTCTCCTCTTCTCCTTCTCTCTGTTGTTTGGATGAAATCCTCTGTCTCTTCCTCATTCCTCCAACTTCTGCTTCTTCTTTCTCTCCATCACTTCTCTCTCTCCCTCTCTCTCTCTCTCTCTCTCTCTCTCTCTCTCTCTCTCTCTCTCTCTCTCTCTCTCTCTCTCTCTCTCTCTCTCTCTCTCTCTGTCTCTCTCTCTCTCTCTCTCTCTCTCTCTCTTCCTCTCTCTCTCTCTCTCTCTGTCTCTCTCTCTCTCTCTCTCTCTCTCTCTCTCTCTCTCTCTCTCTCCTTCTCTCTCTCTCTCTGCTCTCTCTCTCTCTCTCTCTCTCTCTCTCTCTCTCTCTGTCTCTCTCTGTGTCTCTCTCTCTCTCTCTCTCTCTCTCTCTCTCTCTCTCTCTCTCTCTCTCTCTCTCTCTCTCTCTCTCTCTCTCTCTCTCTCTCTGCCCTCCAGTGTGTTTCCTGTTGCCTTTAAAAGGTGATGAATGTGGCCAAGGCCTCTCATTATATGCCTTATTATACTCACACACACACACACACACACACAGACTCACACACACACACACACACACACACACACACACTCTCACCACCACACACACACACTCACACACACACACACACACACACACACACACACACACACACACACACAGACACACACACACTCACGCACACAAATTGCTTGTTTTTGTAACCAATTTAGGAGAAAAAAGCGGCCGAAGGGCCGTGAGTTTGTTTGTGGCCACACTGTGTGTTTGTGTGTGTGTGTGTGTGGGGGGGTGCTAGAGTATTCACACACATATTCTTTACTTGACTTTTATGGTAAATGTAGTTGTGGTTTCCATTCAGAGTGTTTTGCATGTTTCTGACCAATCAGAGAGCTCCTTCTTGGTGGGGGGAGCAAAGACAAACTCTGCTGCTGTTAAATGACCAAGAAACGTGAGAGGTTGGTGTGTTGACAAAATGTGAACGTGACAAAGTGCGATGATTCTTGGATTCAGAGAAAAAATCATGGCGTAGAGAAATCATATGACTTCAATCCAGTTTTTTCCAGG
>NC_061486.1:1016586-1096586 GCF_022539355.2 Hippoglossus stenolepis
ACAGCTTCGTCCCGATGAAAGAAAGAAACTCTCCTCCCCGGCTCCAGAGGTTGAGTCTTCAGAGACAAACGTCGTGTCGTATTTCAATCAGTCGCATTTTGAATTTTCTGTCGCGTCTGAAGTCTCGAGGTCACTTTGTGTTCAGATCTGTAAAAACTCGTGTGACTTTTTTGTTAAAGCGTAAATAAAGACGACGAGTCTGGAGACGTGTTCCTCCAGAAATGAAGCTAAAATATCTCCGATACAAACGCTGCCATCTTGTGGCGATGACGTCATTTGCGGTCAGAGTCTGCAGTGGAGCCTTGGAATCGAGGCCCCGCCCATACACGCTCTCAACCAATCCTCATCTTCCTCCTCCTCCTCCTCCTCTTCATCACTTCGGTGAAGCAGCATATCTCAGATGCCTCACAGTCAGCGGCTGTTTATCACTCTGTTGAAGAGTCGGCTCGCTCTGCGCGAGGACAGAAAACAGACCTCGGCCCCCGTGTGTTTGGTTTGGCCCCGGCTCGGGTGTTGGGGGGGGGGGCGGGGTCAGGGTCATGGATTCGTTTGTTTATATAGCAGCTAAGACCCCTGAGAAAAGACGAGAGGATGAAATGTGTTGAAGTAACGAGTGGAATCATTCTGGAATCAGGACAGAATTTCACATAAGTCGGCTCAAAGGTCCAAAGGGTCAAAGGTCACCGTCACTGTGACATCATCATGTTTGCTTTGTTCATCAGAAGAGACGATGACCCTGTTTCCTGCTTCCTGATTGGGCGTCGGAGACAAACAACCACTGAGTCTCGTCCTCGACATGTTTAACTTTATTCCCACAACAAACATGTTTTCGTCCTGTTTCAAATTATCAGTTTACTGACGCGACTCCGTGTGCGTGGATCGACTCCTCGCGTTCCCTCTTCCTCTCCCACAATCCCCCTCTCATGACGTCCGCCAGCCACAAGATGAGGCCTGACGCCAGTGGACAGAGACAGAGAGTGGGGATGAGAGGAAGAATAGGAGGAGGGGGTGTCGTGTGTGTGTACAAATACGTTTTGTGTATTTGTGATAATGAAAGACTTGATTTCAGCTTATTAACTAAGAATGCAGCGAGAGTTCTGTGGTGCGACCTCATAGTGTGTGTGTGTGTGTGTGTGTGTGTGTGTGTGTGTGTGTGTGTGTGTGTGTGTGTGTGTGTGTGTGTGTGTGTGTGTGTGTGTGTGTGTGTGTGTGTTTGAGAGTGTGTGTTAATGTGTATCTGTGTGTTGATGTGTGTGTGTGTGTGTGTCTGTGTGTGTGTGTCATATTGAACTGATTATGTTTAAAAGCAGCCGGGTTTGAGTTTACACTTCAATACTTTCAGAACTGATCAAATATTTATTATATTTATATTATAATAAATTATATTTCACATTTGTCTAAAAGGTTAAAAAATATCAGCAAGTTGCTGCAAATCCACGATAAAATCTGATGATAATTTAAACACAATCAATGTACAAAATTAAAAAGGAGCAAAAGTCATCATTTGTGACTGATTTTAATTTGAAAAATAAATAAACCTATATTCTGTGAATATGTAATAAAACATAAACAAGTTAGTTTTACTTTTTGAACCAGGAGATTCTTCAAACCCAGTGTGAACACTGTTTCCGTGTGACCTGTGGTGGCACGGTGGACCAGTGGTTAGCCCATCAGAGGAGGCTGGTGGATGTTTGACCTCCTTCAGTCCAGGTGCTGGTTCTGTCTCCTCACGTCCGGGTTCTGACTCTGACACGTTCACTCTCGGCTCTCGCCCTCCTCTCTCGTGTTCGACAGTCGTGTGACGGATGTAACATATGTTTCACAGTAAGAATCCCTCGGCTGAGATCACGAGGCTCGGCCAGCTCCGCGCTTGTTGATATATCGTTCAGCGAGTTTCACTTTTCAGAGACGTTTGGCTGGTTTTCTGCTCGGCAGCGAGAAACCTCTTCCAGGAAAAAGGTAAAAGCTGAATGTCAAACTTCAGCTTCAGTCACGCAAGAGTAGATTTTACTGTTTTACTCGGAGTCTTCAAATCTTCAAACTGCTGCTCAGAGGTCGTCAACGTGTCGTCGACACGAACACCAGCAGAGAAACATTCAGTGCACGTGTCAAAGAAAACCTGTAAAACATCAACAATTTATAGATATACACATATACACTGTATATAAATGCAGTTTGAGTTATAGATGTAAACATTCACACTCTTTTCTTTGAATCGCCACAAAAGTTCAAATGAAACAATTGTTCAAACATTAGATCGTCGGAGGTGAAGACTGCAGCAATCGCGTGTGTGTGTGTGTGTGTGTGTGTGTGTGTGTGTGTGTGTGTGTGTGTGTCAGCAGTATTTAGTATTCAGTTTTCATTCAGCAGCTTGTGGAGTCAGATCAGTGTCGTGTGTGTGTCCACGTCGACTGTGTGTAACAGTAACTAGAACACGATGGCGTCTCTGACGGTGCTGATGTTTCCTGTGGCTCCCGGCGGAGTCGCCTGGCTGTGAACCAGAGCTCCAGCTCAGAGAACCTGAGCCGTGTGGACGAGCTGCAGACTGGAGGGTGGACTCAGATCTCAGGTTCTACCAACACGAGCAGGTGGAGGCACAGGATGAGAGACGTATTGATCTGTCACTGCAGATCCTCAGCTCGGGTTTCTACTGATGCAGAGAAGTGATCTGACGTCAGTGCTCAGATTCCACAGTTCATCTTTTCTCTTACACTTTTACAAGGATATCTATAATGTCCACATGGGGCTAAAGATGACAAACAATAATATAATATAAAAAACATGAAACAACATAAAAACCTAAAAATATGCACTGCCTCAATAGATGACATTGACAATAAATAATTTGAACGGCCAATAACAGCTGGGACCAATGAATTCCTGACAGTTTGTCCTGCACGTCAACAAACCGATCGGCAGCCAGAAGGAATAAAACACGAGTCGGTTCAGACTCGTTCAGGAAAATGTGGTGAACACTCGCGCGAGAGGCGGAGCCAAAACACGTGACTCCATTATTATCATCACCACGTTAAGTTCCAGGTTCAGTGTTTGCGAGTCCACTTCTCTACGTTTACATGTACGACACCTGAAGATGTCACACAAGATATTTAGTAACATCTGGTGGTGAAGTTAAATATTACAACCAACTGAAAGACTCGAGATGTAAGACATGAACTCTGTAAAACCGCGGTGATAAGGTCAGACTCTCATCACCACAAGCTCTGGAATCGTCTCTCCTAGTCGACATCTTCGTCTTCTACGTGTACGGCTCCTCTTCTTCATCCTGAGATGTTTGTGTTCTTCCAGTTTCACGTCCGTCACGTGTTAGAAACCTCATCAACACGTCCACTCGCTCTCTGGGAAGCTTCCACACATTGTCCTGCTGTGTCCTCACATGGACTCACTCTGACATGTTACACACATTTTACCAGGAGGCTGCAGGAGAAGGATTATTCAGGTGTCCACATACTTCCTCGTACCTGCTGGCTAACCTCTGTCCGTGTCTCCACAGTGACCTCCTGGAGGATCTAGAGCGGAGTCCTCACGCTGCAGACATCGCTGAGTGCTTCGTAGAGAGGGTGAGTACAGTTGATCTGTGTGTGTGTGTGTGTGTGTGTGTGTGTGTGTGTGTGTGTGTGTGTGTGTGTGTGTGTGTGTGTGTGGAGACAGTAGTGATATTGTTTCTCTAACACTTTAACCACAGTGTAGAATCTGAACGTATCCTCATTAGAGCTTCATCGAAGGCTCCGTCTGTAACTGTATTTAAACATTAGGATCAGACCTGAGTCTTCAGCTGAGATTTGCTCTTCTTCTCTCAAACCTTTTAAGCGGCGTCACATCTGCTCATGTCAGCGTGGTGTGTTTCAGCCAGAACAGTCAGATATACCCTTTTTCCACCAGAGCAGTTCAAGAGCCGGTTCAGATCCTGATCCTGATCCATTTATTTGTGTTTAGACAGAACTGGCTCTCAGTCAGAAAATCTGGTTTGAAGAATGAAACGTTGACGTCAGGGGCTGGGGGGGGGCGGGATCATTGTAAACAACGAGACCAATAAGAACCAAAACATTGTTTAATAAAACCCAGCTCCTGTCGTGTGTAATCTGCTCTCAGAGAAGATGATGGTTTTAAATGAAAGTGAAAAGAGACGCTGTGGTGTAGAGTGACACGGTGATGGGATGACTCCGGCTCCAGCCTGTGGGAAAGCAAACTGGTTCTTTAAACCAGGTTCACCAGGTTCACCAGGTTCACCTCGCCGCCGTACGCAGTCTGAATGCTAACGGGCAGACTTCCTGCTGACGACTGAAGGAGACGCACAGTGTCCATCAGGATCCTCGTCTGTAAACCTGATCCTCTGTTACAGCTTCTGTGTGTGAGTCTTCTTCCTCTAACCTGAACTCTGATCTGTTTCCTTCAGAGTGAAGCGTTCGACATCTACACACTCTACTGCATGAACTACCCCAAGTAAGTACTCACACACACACACACTCACACACACACACACACACACACACACACACACACACACACACACACACACACACACACACACACACACACACACACACACACACACACACAGTGTTTTACATCTTTAAGTGTTTTCACTAAGACTTTGTTTCATCAGTGGTTTGAAACAAACAAGGAAATAATGTAACACAACAAACTAAAACCTGAACACACGTTGGTTCAGATCGTTTTCGCTGTTTAACACAACACGTGAGACACTGATGACATCACAGTGCGACTAAAGAGCAATCTGACCCTGACAGCAGGCCGCCGACAGGTGCATGCTGGGAGTTTAGTGCGGATCTTTGGCTGGTGACTTTGATGGTATGTGATGTGTTCACGGCCTTTTTTCTGGACATCTGCAAAACTTCGATTTTCAGTGAAACTGAATCTGATTATAGTTGGTTAACTCCTGTAATCTGATTACATAATCCTGATTAGATGTAATCCATTACAACCCAGCCCTGTGTGTGTGTGTGTGTGTGTACTTGTGTATTTTGATGTGTTTCCTCTAGAAAATCTGACTGCAGGTTAATTCCCTGATGTCATCGACACACAGTAAAAACTTCATTGACGTGTGTGTGTGTGTGTGTGTGTGTGTGTGTGTGTGTGTGTGTGTGTGTGTGTGTGTGTGTGTGTGTGTGTGAACCAGTGGAAGTCGACCCCTCCTTCACCCCCCTCCACTCGCTCCTTAAAGCTCCATTAAACTCCAATAGAAATAAGTAGGTCAAATGCTTTCAGACCACCAAACTGTGTGTGTGTGTGTGTGTGTGTGTGTGAGTGTGTGTGTGTGTGTGAGAGTGTGTGTGTGTGTGTGTGAGTGTGTGTGTGTTTTCTGTGCTGCATCGCTGCTGCTCCTCCTGGATCCTCTCAGTTCCAGCTGCTGCTGCGTGTCACTTCCATGTGAACGTCCTGAAACACAGATCTATCCCAGATTCCACAAGAAAGACAAGAATGACCTTCTCAGCCGCCGTAGTTGTTCTCCCTTTGTCACAGACTTTGAGCTTTTTAATTTTCTTTTACATTCATAAAAAACCTTTAAAGCACTAGAGCAAAGAAAAAGATCACATGTCTCCTTTAAACGTTCAGTTTCACCTGCTTGTTTCTGTCTGAACATAGAATATGAATTTCATTTCGGTAGCGTTGGTGATTTCCCCGTCTGGAACCAGGATCTCTCTGGTCAAAGACGTAGTTCCGTGTGTAATTATACTGGACACACAGTAGTACTCGGCGTGTTCATGGTGAGACATTAATGTAAAATCCAGAATGAGGACACTTGGTCTCTGTCAGCGTCGGCTCGCTCCACATTTTTCCACTCAGATCCTCTGGGTCAGATTTGGAGGGAAATCTGCTGGATTGCAGGTTTTGCGAAGTCGAGTGCAGCCGAGCTGGGAACCCGAGATGTTTGTCTTTGTTCGGTTAGCTATCCGCCACAAAGAGAGAAGCACGCCAGATAAGAAAACGGCTCAGGAATGCAGCTTCTTTGCCATCTGAAAAAGCCAAAATCAGGACTGGAGTGCTGTGAGGAAATCGTAGTTCCAGTGATATCACAGCAATGTGTCATGAAACAGGCTCCTATTGAAACCACTTCAACACACATGGATCTGGTCTCTGTTTGCTCAGCTCCTCTGTCTGTGATGCTGTAAATTAACGAGCTGCAGAATGAATGGGGCGTGGGGGGGGTCGATGTGTTCTGAAGCCAACTTTAAAACTTATTGCACATGAAAGTGAACGTGTGTCCAGGAGCAAGAGGCCGGTTCCTGAGGCTAGTTTCGATTAGATCCCAAGTGGAGACGTAAAAGTTGAGAAATGTCATCGTCAATCTCTTTTCTCTCCAAATGCATCGTAAAAATCTCCGTTTTACCACCGATTTGTGTCTGTTATTGAGTCCTGAGAGTCTCGGTCTGTACTCGGCCACCTGACGTGTCCTCGAGAGACTTCCCTGTTAATGAATCTGTCTATTTAAGACGTGCACGTCCTCACAGAGGACAGAGCGAGCTGCATTTACCCAAATACCGATGAGTGTGAACGCTGAATCGTTGGCAGAGCAGAGAGAAGACAGACGTTTACTCTTTAGACGATTTGACATCAAGACACATCTCAACAGATGATGATCTTCAAGTGAATCCTAGATTCCAACATTTAAGACATTTTCTCTGATAATGTGATTCCACATCATACGTTCAAAAACTATAGACGTTAAATAAAGATGACGACAATTCTTCACCTGAAGAAATGAAGCCAACATATCGGAGATTCAAACGCTGCCGTCTTGCACCAACTTGCGTCAAATAAGAAACACGTGACTGACAAAACTGAAAAAACTAAAGTAATTCAAATATCTCAGGATGAAAAGGAAAACGCCATAAAAGTAAAAGAGGTGAGTTTGGACGCCGGTGTCGACGGGATAAACTCGTGATCAGAATTATAATGTTACGTCCTGCCTGCTGCCCCGCCCTCACCTGGACGCTCCAGAGGTTTCTCCAGAGAAAGTTGCTTCACCACACGTACACGTTGGAGGAGGTCATGGTCCTCACATACATGTGTAGATGTCATTTGGACGATGGGGGGAGGGGAGGAGGTTCATGGTGTTTTGAGAGGCGGTGCAGACTGAGGCCGGTGTCGTGTTTCCTCTGATTGGTGGAGATGAATTCAGGCTCATGGGAGCAGCTGTAATTATCTCCAGCCTGAGAATCTGGAGGCAGAGACGAAACCTGGCTTCAGTCTGTGCATGTGGACGACCAGACGAGACCAACGCTGCTCTGTGTGGTTTTTAAATACACAACATGAGGAGGACGCACAGTGAAAACCTCCCCTCTGCATGTCTGTGACTTTATCTCCAGGACCATTGGATGGGGATCTTTCCAAGTGTTGTTTCTAGGAATGTCTCTGGTGCCGTATGATTTAACTTGTCGGTGCAGAGCGTTTCTCTGAGGCCGAGCTCGGTTTCCTTCAGATCACAGATCACAGCCTCACCTCTCTGACGGCAGAGGTTCTGCTGCGTCTGGATTCAGGAGATTTGCACTTCTTGCAAATCCTGAATCCATTTCTACTTCCTGCTAGAGGGTTCAAAACTCCTGCTGGCGCCCCCCGGAGGTTGCGAAGACTATTACAGTCACACTATGAATGTTTTGAAAAGAAAAAAACGTTTATTTATTCTATGAGCCTATGAAGCAACATTTGATTCAGTTGGACTCACATGTATGAGTTGGGTTAACACTTGCTGGTGGGCGTGCTTGACACCTGGTGCCAGCGCGATCGCCATGGCGACAACAATCGCAGTGTCGTGTTTGGGACACATAGCCGTCGTTCATGCTTACGTGCCATGCTAGCTCTCCATCTACCAACTCAAGAAGAAAAGATGCAACCGACATTACCTCAGGCCGAGCACAAAGTCGGCTGACTCCGCCTCCTCTTTCATAGTAACGGGATTCTATTGGCTAGCACCCTCTCGAGAGTTTGTCTGAGCATGATCTGATTGGCTGCTCTCGTCTTCTTCTGCCAAACATTGACAACAGAATCACTCAGCAACACGTCATGTCACCAACGGCCCTGCGTCATTTGCTCTAACGACCTTTTCATTAACAGGTCAAATATGCATCAAGCTTCATTTCCAACATAACTGATGGAATCGACGTGGCAGAACATCAGGAGCCTTAAAACTTCATGTGTAATAATAACAGTGTTCACATACAGGATATAAAATGTTGCTCTCGATGTGTTGGACGCTCACATCGACGTTGGCCTCAGTCGCTGCCGCTGCGAGGGAAGGAGCCAACGAATTCTGCACACATGTCATCACTCACCTAATAATACGCTCTACATCCTTCTAATGACCTGGCTGCAGGTCCGGAGCTCCGTGGCCCAGAGGAAGAAGATCAGCACAGAGCTGAGGTTACCAGTCATGTGTCCTGAAACATCCTCAGGTTTGATGAACCTGCAGACGAGCAGAGTTTGTCTCAGATCCTCTGTTGAAAACATCAGTGATTTGTCTGTAGAAAATATTACAGCTGCTCTGAGTTCCTGGACTCGTTCCTGTGATTAATGTCTGTCTTGAGGAACGGAGCCTCTTCTCTCCATCGTTACCTTGACCTCCTTCCCTCCGTCTCCCCCCTGTTCTTCATCCCCCATGTTCAGACCTCCCCCTCTTTTCTATCTCTCTGTTGGTGTCCAAGAATCTTTGGCGTCACGCTGTGATAAATGTTTGTCAGCGGATTTAACAGCTGAAGAGTCTCCAGCATCCTCCATCTTGTTCTTTCACCACCTCCACAACCCCCCCTTTCCTCTGGTGTCTCCTCTTCCTTCATCATCTGGACAACTTGTCATCTTCCTCTTCAGCTACGTTTCTTCAGGTTTTCGTCGAAGGACCCACAACAGTTCTTCTCCTTCTCCTCCAGCGATGATCTCACAGATGATCGTTCATAATCTACGTTTGTCCTCTGATCCATCTGTCTCTCTTCCATCTCTGGTTTCTTGTTCTCTTCTCTTCTTGTCCTCTTCGGTTCCTCCTCTTTTGTTCAAATTGTGATGAATGTTTGCTCCGATCTCTTCGGTTCTTTGTGTCGTGATGAATGTTCATCAACGGCTGAATCTGGTTCATTGAGTTCTCACTGGATCCTGGATCATATTTTTGTTGTGTTGTGTGAATAAGAAAAGAAACAGAAAACAGATCCAGGCTGTCGAACAGAATCATTTGTTCTCAGTGAAGTATTTCAGGATTCTCTGAGTTGAAGCCCTGGTTGAGTTTGAAGTGTTATTACTGTGACTGGTGACAGTGAGTTTTTAAATATGAATCCTACTCATCTTTCATACAGAGGCACTCAGGGTCAGAAATGTGTGAGTCTGTGCACATGCTGGTGATTGTAATGTCTCTCTGTCTGTCTCTCTGTCTCCTGTCTCTCTGTCTCTCTGTCTCTCTCTGTCTCTCTGTCTCTCTCTCTCTCTGTCTGTCTCTCTGTCTCCTGTCTGTCTCTCTCTGTCTCTCTCTCTGTCTGTCTCTCTGTCTCTCTCTCTGTCTCTCTGTCTCTCTCTCTCTCTGTCTGTCTCTCTGTCTCTCTCTCTCTCTCTCTCTCTCTCTGTCTGTCTCTCTGTCTCTCTGTCTCTCTCTCTGTCTGTCTCTCTGTCTCTCTCTCTCTCTCTCTCTCTCTCTCTGTCTCTCTGTCTCTCTGTCTCTCTCTCTCTCTGTCTGTCTCTCTGTCTCCTGTCTCTCTGTCTCTCTCTCTCCTGTCTCTCTCTCTCTCTGTCTCTCTCCTCTGTCTGTCTCTCTGTCTCTCTGTCTTTCTCTGTCTCTCTGCAGCTCGGTGGCGGTGCTGAGGGAGTGCATGAAAAACGAAATTCTGGTTCGTTTCTTCCAGGAGAGACAGACGACTCTGAACCACTCGTTACCTCTGGAGACGTATCTGCTCAAACCAGTGCAGAGGATCCTCAAATACCACCTGCTCCTACAGGTAACACCTCAAATACCATCAAATACTATACTATCTCAAATACCAGCATATTTCCAGGTAGAGATAGAACTCATTTACACACACACATAAACATTTGCAGCTTTTCCCAATAAACTTGTTTAGCTTATTCTCTGGTTCCAGTCCAAGCCCACCTCTGAGAGGAGAGAGATGATGAAACTAACACACACACACACACACACACACACACACACACACACACACACACACACACACACACACACACACACACACACGCTGCTGCTCTGTCCAGTTTAAACACTGGTCAAACATATGTTTGGATCTGTGCTGGGATTACCCATAATCCTCGGATGGTCCCACTTCCCCTAACCCTTGAGCTGCGTTGTCGGCCAACGAGCTGCAGCTTGTTGAGTTGTGTTCGTCGTTTCCTGGTGTTGGAAACAGACTCGTCACATCATCACCTGTTGGTCGATGTTGTGGAGTTTTACTCTAAATCAAGAGTTTCAATAAAATCTTTGAGTCCCTGTACAGGAAGGACGATCAAACCTGTAGATCACACACATTGAGACTCTAAAGTAAAATGATAAAGTGTGAGGTAGAAAATATATACAAATATATGATATGTAAAGGAATCTACAAAGAGGCAGTTTGGACAATACTAGAATAAAGTGATGTTCACACTGAAGCCTCTTGTGTCGCCTCAGGAACTTTCTAAGCACTTTGATAAGAGCGCCCCTGGATATGAGGTTGTGGAGGACGCCATCATCACCATGACGGCGGTCGCCTGGTACATTAACGACATGAAGAGGAAACAGGAACACGCCGTCCGGCTGCAGGTAAACACAATCACTCTGTAACTGTTGGTGCATCAACGCCTGGAATCCTCGTCTGCGATCTTTGAGACCAAATCTTAGTTTGAAGCAGCAATTAGAAGAAATGACTTCCAGTCAAACTGGGAATGTAACGTTGATATGAAGGACTGTGGGTGTGTGTGTGTGTGTGTGTGTGTGTGTGTGTGTGTGTGTGTGTGTGTGTGTGTGTGAACAGACCTGTGCAGACAGACAGAGGTCATCTCTGTGACCTTGAGGTGTCAAACTGCAGCACCCCCACACACACACACACACACAGGAACATGTTAACAGTTTATTGACTGGTCCCATCACACGTGGACGTGTCCAGCAGCCATTACACACCTGACAGATCCCAATAAAAATCTGGTTTTAACCGATTTAAATGTGGTTTCATGGGATAACAAATAAAATCCTTTAACTTCAATGTGTAGCTGAGATCATGTGATTGAGTAGAAAATAACCAGTTTATATGAATCTTCAATAGTTTTAATAACATGAGGGACTTACTTACGGGTTATTACGTGTTTCTACACGTTCCCTCCTTCACGTTGATCACAGCCGCCGCATCGTTAACTGAACTCCTGTTTTTTATAGAACAGAGAAGTCGAGGTCGTGTGTTTTGTGACATAGTTCAGTTGCTGTTGGCTGCAGCCGACCTGAGTTTGACCTTTGACCTCCGAAGGTTCACGGAGCAGGAAGAGCTCGAGCGTCGACCTCTGACCTCTCAGCAGCAGTTGGGACAGAGATGTTTCTCAGCGTTTCCTGTCAGGCGTCAGGGATCAGGGCCTCGTGACGCTTCCTCTTCATGTCCATGACGATGGTGGTGGGAGGAGTTTGAAAGTCAGGACTTTGGAATTAGACAAAGTTAGTGTAGAGAAAGAAATCTCGTTGAACCGGTATGATGTCATTAAACTGTCGGTGATGTCACTCTGCTGGATGATGTCATGGAGGAGGTTCAGACACAGCAGCTGGAGTGAAGAACATGTGATGATGATGAGTGATGGATGACGCGTCGTTATGTTTGTTCTACGTACAGAGATCTCTCTAGAACCAGGAGCTTCTCTCTGACCTTTCACCTCCTCACAGGAAATCGAGTCCTTGCTGATGAACTGGAACGGGCCGGACCTCAGCGGGTTCGGAGAGCTGGTTCTGGAGGGTTCCTTCAAGGTCCTGAGAGTGAAGAAGGAGCGAGCGTTCTTCCTGTTCGATAAGATGCTGCTGATCGCCAAGAAGAGGCTGGAACAGTTTGTCTATAGCACACACATATTTGTAAGTTTGTCCAGATGTAAAGAGCCAATAAAGATCCTGGTTTCACTGTCAGACAGAAACGCTGAAGAATTATCTTCACGGAACAAGTCGATGAGCTTCACGGTCACGTTGCTCGGTGTCTGCCTCTGTGTTGCAGTGTTGTAATCTGCTGCTGGTGGAGACGCTGAAGGACTCGCTGTGTTTCAAAGTGTCGGACCAGACGATTCCCAAACTGCAGCACGTCGTCCAGGTGAGAAACCAGAAGCCACAGGAACATGAACCACTGACTCATAAAGTAACAAATAGGTCTCATCTAATAACAAATATCTATATGAGGAAATATCGTGATATGTTCCATTGTTCCATTGTTCACTCCTGTTCCTCATGTGACCACTTAAATATCATTTCTATGTGACGTTCTGCAGACGAAGAACCAGGAGGAGAAACGACTGTGGGTTCACTACCTCAAGAGACTGATCGTAGAGAACCATCCGGCTTCACTCCCACAGAAGGTGAGAGGGTGAGAGGGTGAGAGGGTGAGAGGAGGGTGAGGAGGGTGAGAGGGTGAGGACGAGAGGAGGGTGAGAGGGTGAGGAGGGTGAGAGGGGGTGAGGACGAGAGGAGGGTGAGGAGGGTGAGGAGGGTGAGAGGGTGAGAGGAGGGTGAGGACGAGAGGAGGGTGAGAGGGTGAGAGGGTGAGGAGGAGAGGAGGAGGGAGGGAGAGGAGGGTGAGAGGGTGAGGACGAGAGGAGGGTGAGGAGGGTGAGAGGGTGAGGAGGGTGAGAGGGTGAGGACGAGAGGAGGGTGAGGAGGGTGAGGAGGGTGAGAGGGTGAAGGAGGGTGAGGACGAGAGGAGGGTGAGGAGGGTGAGGAGGGTGAGAGGGTGAGGACGAGGAGAGGGAGGAGGGTGAGAGGGTGAGAGGGTGAGAGGGTGAGGAGAGTGAGAGGATGAGGAGGATGAGGAGGGTGAAGATGAGAGGGTGAGAGGGGAGAGTGAGAGGCTGAGGAGGGTGAAGATGAGAGGGTGAGGGTGGGAGGATGAGAGGATGAGGAGGGTGAGGAGGGTGAAGATGAGAGGGTGAGAGGATGAAGATGAGAAGTGAGGTGGGAGGGTGAGAGGATGAGGAGGGTGAGGAGGGTGAAGATGAGAGGGTGAGGCGGGAGAGTTCTGATGAAGGACATGTTATTAACAGTGTAGATGATTCCTTTCTTCTCTGCAGCTGATGTAGCAGCAGTAGTACTTTGGTGTTTGCTGCCACCTGCTGGTCGTTTACACAAACTCCTCACTGCATGTAGACAACAGAGTTACAAACACAAACACAATTTTATTTAGTTTTTATTTCTCAGCTGAAGTTTAACTGATGTTTTGTGTCTTTTTGTTCAGGCGAGACAAGTCCTGGGAGACAACTTCTGTCAATGTGAGTACACACACACACACACACACACACACAGACACACACACACATATAAACACACGCAGATGACATCACTTCCTGTGTTTCAGCTCCTCACTTTGAGCAGGACAACCTGAAGAAGTCCTGCGCCTCGCTACGCTCGGACGACGTCCACGGTTTCCACAGAGGCCGACGCCAATCAGGTCAGGGTCAGTTTCACGTGACCAACGTGTGTGTGGTGGTTTCTACCGGCGTCATGAGACACAGCAGAGTTTCAGTCTGCTCTGTCTGTCCCTCCAGAGCCTCCAGAGCTGCTGACCTACACACCGGAGAAGTCCAGGAAGGGTCTGCCGCTGCTGCTGGACGGAAACCTGCCGTACAGACGCACCAGGAGACAGTCAGGTAGACAGACACACCTGAGGACAGTCAGGTAGACAGACACACCTGAGGACAGTCAGGTAGACAGACACACCAGGAGACAGTCAGGTAGACAGACACACCTGGGGACAGTCAGGTAGACAGACACACCTGAGGACAGTCAGGTAGACAGACACACCAGGAGACAGTCAGGTAGACAGACACACCTGAGGACAGTCAGGTAGACAGACACACCTGAGGACAGTCAGGTAGACAGACACACCAGGAGACAGTCAGGTAGACAGACACACCTGAGGACAGTCAGGTAGACAGACACACCTGAGGACAGTCAGGTAGACAGACACACCAGGAGACAGTCAGGTAGACAGACACACCTGAGGACAGTCAGGTAGACAGACACACCAGGAGACAGTCAGGTAGACAGACACACCTGAGGACAGTCAGGTAGACAGACACACCTGAGGACAGTCAGGTAGACAGACACACCAGGAGACAGTCAGGTAGACAGACACACCCGAGGACAGTCAGGTAGACAGACACACCTGAGGACAGTCAGGTAGACAGACACACCTGAGGACAGTCAGGTAGACAGACACACCTGGAGACAGTCAGGTAGACAGACACACCAGAGGACAGTCAGGTAGACAGACACACCAGGAGACAGACACACCAGGAGACAGTCAGGTAGACAGACACACCAGGAGACAGTCAGGTAGACAGACACACCTGAGGACAGTCAGGTAGACAGACACACCTGAGGACAGTCAGGTAGACAGACACACCAGAGGACAGTCAGGTAGACAGACACACCAGGAGACAGTCAGGTAGACAGACACACCTGAGGACAGTCAGGTAGACAGACACACCAGGAGACAGTCAGGTAGACAGACACACCTGAGGACAGTCAGGTAGACAGACACACCTGAGGACAGTCAGGTAGACAGACACACCTGAGGACAGTCAGGTAGACAGACACACCTGGAGACAGTCAGGTAGACAGACACACCTGAGGACAGTCAGGTAGACAGACACACCTGGAGACAGTCAGGTAGACAGACACACCTGAGGACAGTCAGGTAGACAGACACACCTGAGGACAGTCAGGTAGACAGACACACCTGGACAGGAGTAGGTAGACACCCTGACAGGCAAAGTCAGTGAACAGAGGACAGTCAGTAGACAGACACAGGAGACAGTCAGGTAGACAGACACACAGAGGACAGTCAGGTAGACAGACACACCAGAGGACAGTCAGGTAGACAGACACCAGGAGACAGACACACCAGGAGACAGTCAGGTAGACAGACACACCAGGAGACAGTCAGGTAGACAGACACACCTGAGGACAGTCAGGTAGACAGACACACCAGGAGACAGTCAGGTAGACAGACACACCTGAGGACAGTCAGGTAGACAGACACACCTGAGGACAGTCAGGGAACAGACACACCGAGGACAGTCAGGTAGACAGACACACCAGGAGACAGTCAGGTAGACAGACACACCCGAGGACAGTCAGGTAGACAGACACACCAGGAGACAGTCAGGTAGACAGACACCTGAGGACAGTCAGGTGACAGACACACCAGGCAGGACACACTGGAAGCAGGTGACACACCTGGAGACAGTCAGGTAGACAGACACACCTGAGGACAGTCAGGTAGACAGACACACCTGAGAAGGTGACAGACACCGAGGACAGTCAGGTAGACAGACACACAGGAGACAGTCAGGTAGACAGACACCCAGAGACGCAGACCAGAGGACAGTCAGTGACAGACGACAGACCACCAGAGACAGTCAGGTGACAACACCGGACAGTGACCTGAGGACAGTCAGGTAGACAGACACACCAGGAGACAGTCAGGTGACAGACACCCGAGGACAGTCAGGTGACAGACACCTGAGGACAGCAGGTAGACAGACACCCAGGACAGTCAGGTAGACAGACACACCAGGAGACAGTCAGGTAGACAGACACACCTGAGGACAGTCAGGTAGACAGACACACCAGGAGACAGTCAGGTAGACAGACACACCTGAGGACAGTCAGGTAGACAGACACACCTGAGGACAGTCAGGTAGACAGACACACCTGAGGACAGTCAGGTAGACAGACACACCAGGAGACAGTCAGGTAGACAGACGCACCAGGAGACAGTTTGCTGTTATAACCTCTGTGCTTCTCTTTCAGCTCCGGCTAAAGACATTGAAGCTGTGTTTCATCCCAACGGTGAGAACGTCTCTGTGTCAAAAGTTAAAGGTTCCATGTGTAGGATTTAGAGACATCTAGTGGTGAAGTGTCATGTTGCAGCTGAATCCCCCCCCCCTTCCAAACATGACAGAGAACCTGTGGTAGCTTCAGTTGTCATAAAAACTCAAAAGGTTTAGTTTGTCCAGTTTGGGCTACTGTAAAAACATGGCTGCCTCCGTAGAGAGGACCCGCTCCTGATGTAACTATAAAGTATTTAAATATAAAGTATTTAAATATAAAGTATATAAAGTATTTAAATATAAAGTATTTAAATATAAAGGGCCAATTCTAGAGTAAAGAAAACAACAATTCATACAACTTAGATGAAACAAACTAGTGAAAACATCAGTAGGATTATTTTATATTTTATTATGTCTGAACAGTTAATGCAGAGTTTTGATTTTGACTTCTTCTTCTTCTTCTTCTTCTTCTTCTTCTTCTTCTTCTTCTTCTTCTTCTTCTTCTACCTCGCTGACCATCGGCTCTTTCACACCTGGGGAATCCTGCAGCCTTGAAGGTAAGTTCTCAGGTGAACGCTCCAGTAAAGATCCAGCAGGACTCTGTCCACTGAACAAAGTGTTGTGTCGTTATCTGATGAACAACTGGATTAAACACAAACACACACGTAGACACGCACTAAGCTGAGAAGAGAGTCATTTCTTGTAATATCACAACATAAGGATCTTTCTCACTGACTGGTGCGGTGGTGTTTTGCAGCCGGCCGGCAGCGAGGGCGAGCTGTGCCAGGCCGACAGTCTGGGCTCGGCCGGCAGCAGCAGCACACTCGCTTCCTCTGTCATTGAGGTGGAGGCTGAACTGTCAGAACAGCTACGACGTAAAAACAAGGAAAAGGTATTTTGCTGTGACCTGATGAGGGAATAACATCGATTGGATTTAATCTCCGGGTTTAAGCATCACATTTTCTGTTCTACAGAATTTTATCTTTAAATAGGACTATGTAGCAAGTAGTTATGAAAATAATGTAAAATCAAAAATACTCAACCTGGAAATTGTCTTGGCTTAAACCTGGCCTGGAAAGAAATTCAATGACTCAGTTTTAACACACAACAAATTCCATCTTTTCTGTTCTCATTTGTTGTGATCAGGAAGAGGAAGAAGAGGAGTTGACACCACTTATTGCTGCTCCTACTCTGTCCATCACTGAGGAGATCCTGGAGTTCATCAACCAGAGCAGAGCCAGGGAGGGACTCGCCTCCATTCACACTGATGCAATGGTACAAATCCACTTTCAAATCCAAGAGACTACAAGTCAGTTTGCCTTCCACAACTTAGAACCTGATTTACTAATTCACTAAGGTCCAGAAATGAAGCCAGATACAAACGCTGCCATCTTGCACTGATGTCGTCATTTGGAGTTAGTCTGTGTAGTAACTCAGGTCAATGGAGTCGTGCTATTGAGGCCCATACACGCTCTCAACCAATCAGGAGTCAGTCTCAGCTGTCAATCATCACGTCTCAGCCTGTTTTTATGTCATCAAATAACTAATTAAAACCAAAATGATCAGAAACTTGAACAAACATCAGTGAGAAAAGAACGACCTGAAATGACAGAAAAGGTCTTTAACAAACATTTATTTAACGTCTACTTTGAGTTTGAGTTTGGTCCATGTCCCATCTGCTTACATGGAGGAGACAGGGTTTATGAACTAGTATAAAGCAGTTTATAAACTAACGTGGTGCAGCCAGCCACCGGGGGGTGAAGGAGATGGTCAGTTTATACAAGACTAATTTTAAAACGCTCTCTTATTTTTCTTCCAGGAGCAGGTCCTGGATGAGCTCCAAGAGAGTCCGACTCCAACTGACCAGACCAACTTCACCTGCCCGCTGCCCCCGGCCGCCTGCCCCTCCAGCCCCGAGCAGAGGACCCCAGGGCAAGAAGAGAGGGGAAGCCCAGGAATGGAGGATGACAGCGCCCTCCACAGTCAGACCGGTGGCTCTGGTGATGAAATTAGACTTGAAAATAAGACTGAGGTCAAAGAAATTCCAGATGCCACAAGCGAAGTTGAAATGGTAGTGGAGGCAGATGAAGAGAAACAAGGAGAAGGTTTAGAAAAAGACAAAGATGAGAATAAAGCTTTGGATGAGGATGAGGGTGTCAGCCCTGCTCCAGTATCAGATCTTCATTCCTCCACCTCAGCAGAAGAAAAGAGAGAGAGCGGAGGCAGTTGTAACTTACCCACTGAAGAGGCAAAGAACGAGGTCACAACCTCCTCGCAAAGTTCAGATCTCCTCCTTCACCCCATCCAGAGACGTCAGCCACCCACAAGACGCTCCCACCTCACCAAACGAGACAAGAAGATCATCGAAAAGATCCGGAGTTACTACGAGGCAGCAGCCGAGGCCGAAGAGGAGGAGGCAGAGGAGGAAGGGGAGCAGGCAGAAGGAGTGGCAACAAGAAGGCGGAACAGTTTCTCACAAATCCCATCCGGCTTGGTGAAGGAGTCTGTATCACTCTTTGATGTGAGTGGACATCAGGGGGAGCCAGAGAGTGGACAATCCGTGTCTGAAACCATCAATGGAGAGACAGATCCCTGTTTCATCAATGGTCCCACCTCTTCCCCAACTCCACTCTCAGCTGATGCAGAGAGTGATAGACAGGCAGATAAACCAATCAGCTCCCTGGATTCTGATGGAGACAGACCAATGGAGACACCAACCTCTTCTATGATGCAGGACCAGGAGACCCCAAACCAAGTTGGCGAGAATCTACAGCAGAACCATCCGGTTGGAGAAGAGAGTGAGATACAGGACAAAAATGGAAATGTCCGCAATGGACTGTTGGAAGAAGAAGATCTGTGGGATGAGCAGGAGGGAAAGACAAGTGTTGTGGCTACTGGGAAGCAAGATGGACATTCACTGCAAGGAGAAGGACCATCTATTTCCGAACAAGACGAACCAGCCTGTCCCGAAAACCAAGCTGTGATCAACAGTTGTGAAAAAACTGTCTCGATAGAATCAAAAGAAAGCTGCAAAGAGCCCTCTACACCTTCACGTACAGAACAATGTCTAAAAACTGAGACCAAAATTCAGTCCACCTCATCCAAACACAGAGAACTGGCCAAGACCAGCGGAAACCTAGAGGGTCTTCCCAGTCAGATAAAAGTGGGTGGATGGTCCCGCCACTCCAGGATTGTCACCGCTAACCGGGCCTTGTTTGAGGGCATGGGATCGGATGTAGCCAGTTTTGGATTATTTGAGTCCAATCCAGTGGTGGACTCCGTATTGATAGAAAACTCAGAGCGTATTCTGAGCAAGGTCCAAACACTGGCAAGTATGTACAGCGCCAAAGCCAGCACCATGAAGGTCCCGTTGCATCAGAAACGCGCCTACGGTGTACGGAACCAATCATGGGGCTCAGGTACCCTGACTGGACACTCTACTCAGACCCACACTAGGAGCCAGCAACAGGTTCAATGCCAGGCTCAAAAACAAATCCCAGCTCAGTGCAGGCAGCAACCGAAACACCAAATGGAAATCAATCAATCAGAAACCAAAACTGGAACCCATACTCAGTCTGAGACCAAAAATCAGAGCAAAACCACAACACAATCTAGGGAAGAGCAGACACATTTCCAAGACCAGACAAAGATCTGCAGCCAGAACCAGACCATGAACATGGAGAACCAGAGGATCCAGGAAGAGAGAATGATTAAGAGAGCTCAGAGTCTGACAAATGGTAAAGTGGTCCTACGATTTATCAAAATATATCACTATCACCAGTGTGACACTGCTACATGGTCATTATAACCCATTGTTTTCTGTTCTCTTCTAGATTTCCAGGGGATGACAACCTCTGCCTGTCACCACCAGGCAAATGAATTCACCCTCTCCAGGCCCAGGGACTTTATCTTCGCCTTGACCAGAGAAAGAGACTCTCGGTTGGGCGTCAACTGTCAGACTTCCACCTCCCCTGTGGAAAATCAATCCACTGGACTAAGAGATCAATCATCCAGTCAAGCCCAAGAGGCTTCTCCAGGATCCAGACATCGCCTCGGTGCACAACCTGTAGATCAGAGCACTTCTTTATGCTGCTCTGCCACGAACAACCCCTTGACTTCCACCATGACCTTGGATTGTAGCGTCACCGAGTTCAGGGGCCTCTCTGCTTCCCCAGGAAGAGGAGGAGCCCTGAATCAAAACAGAGAGTTTCATACAGATGCTGAAGTGACAGACAGAGAAGAGGGGTGAGTGGATAATATTTACGGATTAATAGCTTGATGATGTGACCCTGAAACCATGATCAGAGCAACAGAACATGTGTCACTGTTTGATTCCCCTTGTGGTTTTCTGCAGGTTGGAGCAGAGTGCTGGACACCCTGGTTACTCCATCAACGAAGACACAACATTTGTAAACATCATGACAGCACACAAATACAATCAGGACACACCAGCGACTCAAGATAAGGAAACACCAGAATGCAAAGTTCCCACAGGGCATTTAGACAACGAGGATTCTTTAACCAAAGATGTGCCGAGTCTTCATACAGGGCCTGAACACTTGGTTTGCACAAAGAACATGGATAGAGAGGCATCGCCAGGAGAGCTGGCACTAGGTGTAGCATCTACTCAGAGCCAGTCTCCAGCAGAGGACCACGGCTCCATGGTGCCTCACCAAGGAGAGCAGCCCCCCCTGCAGGAGGAACACTGCACTTCACCGGGGACCTCTGGGGGGCCAAAGATAGATGAGCTGCCAAGCAATCAGATGAAATCAAATGAGACAAATCATGCTTTAAATTCTTCATCACAAAGCAGGATGATTCTACAGGGGTCAACGTTGATCTTTTCAGAAGAGCCCGCTTGCAACCGAGCCTCAAGAGAACTAGTTATTCCAGCTCCTCTGCGTCAGCCTTTGCACTTAACCTTTGACCCCTCTGTGGCTTCTAGTCATGCATTCACAGAAACCCAAGAGGATCGCAAAGCAGGAGCGGGAGCAGCACCGAGTCCATGGCGCTCTCCATCAGTGCCGTCTATAGACCGTCTACCAACCTTCACCAGCCAGAGGCCACCAGACGTACCCACCACTATGGGTGAACAGGCTCCGTCTAACTCCTGGAATGTCGGTAGCAACTCTCCATGTGAATACAGGTATGAGAAGAAAAAGTAACCTGTGAACTACAGCTAAAGGTTAATCAATAACTTCTACTATCAGTTACAGAGCAGAATAGCTTTTTAATTTCACCACCACAGAAAACACTCCTTCCAATTCATGTCTAATAATGATAATACTGATAAAGTGCTGAGCTGAATCAGGCTGTTATCTGATTAGTTTTTTGCGATTAAAGCAAACTGAAAGTATTAAAACTTTCTTATGTAACTGAAGTTCAAAGTTTATTTACCCAAGCCATGGTTTCTGCAGTACAAACAATCAAAAATAATTATGAAATAAACACATAAATTAATATCCCAAACAAAATGAAATACTCTATATTTATAAAATAAAATATCTAAAATGGATACTAATAAGGAACTCAAATTAGCACATTAATCAAAGATGGTGCAGATAAATAATGATAAATATAACATTCTTTATTATAGGGAGCTTGGATGGCCGGGAGTCAGAGGCTCAGGTGTGTGGAGGCCTTAGAGCTGAAATCCACCTGTGCACAGTTTGCTGTCTTGGTCCTGTAGAACTGTTTGTGTCCACCAGGAGCCGCCATTTACACGGCTCAAAATGTTTATACAAATGAGAACTCTCTGTTTAGAATGTCAAACATTTCAGATTTGCTGTGTGGTGCACCTGGTACAGAGCAATGGAAAATAGTTCCCACGTGATATCTACTGCATGAATTTACCCTTTGTATCCCTTGTTAGGTCAAGTTCCTGTAAACCATAAGGTTTTATAAAGGAACTTGTAAAAAAAGAAGCAGATAAAACCGGTAAATCTGTTCCTCGTCATTTCATTGTTTAAAAACAAAACAAGTCATGCATCAACCCCTGTTGATGCCAAACGTACGGCTTGAAAGATGAGATCATGGTTCTCCTTTCATTTTGTTCTGTGCTTCTCTGTCCCATCCAGGGAACAACACCAGCAGGACTTCACTCGTCCACCGTCCAGACCCTCCTCCGGGACAACCAGCCTGGTGGAGCGACCCAACCAAGCCATTGCTACCCATACCTATGACACAGAACTCCCCACAGCCCCCTCAGCCTTCAGACCTAGCCTCAGACACTCTCCTTCTCCTGTTAGAAACTGCCCCACCTCCTCTCCGCTTCCGACTTCCTCTTCTGCTGTGCGAGCGCCTCCTTGCTCCTCAACATTCAGGGTCGTTCCAGCACCTTCTCCAACCAGTGTGTCTGTAGATGGCTTCACCTCCCCGAACATGTTCTCCGGTGCCCTTTCCTGTTTATCCCCTACTCCCTCTTCTGGCAGGGTTTCCTCCATGAGAGTCCCACCTGCCTCATCTCCAACACCAACTGCTTTCACCTCCTCCTCCTCTCCTTCTTCTTCTTCTTCTTCAGGGAGGTCTTCATCAGTAAGAGCAGGCCTTCCTTCCTCCCCTACACCGTCCTCTTCCCTCCTCTCCTCCCCCATTGCTTCCTCCTCTGCATTTACCAGATCATTAGCCGCCTCCTGCATCAGTCAGTCTATTAGTCAGAGTATGGCAAAAAAGAACACTGTCCGGCAACAAGCCCCACCCATGAAATCAGTAAATCAAAGGCCCTCCTCCACTCCATCCTTACCCTCTTCTCATCTACGACAGCGTTCCCCTTCTCCTAAACTGCCTCCCAGTCATCAAAGTTCCAGTACACCTGCTCATGTCCAGCCAGAGTGCAACAAGGATGGGTACCAGCATCCAAGGTGTCCACCGTCCTCTCTCCAGTCCTCTTGTCCTTCTCTGTCCCCTCACTTGCCTCCTCATTCTCTCTCACACCGGTCACCTTCCCCATCTACGAGTATGGTCCATTATCAATCTACCCACTCTTCTTCTACTTCCGTCCATCCTTCATTCCTTCACTCACAAATGGATTCACCGCAGAATGGAAACAACAACAATAACATCAAGTTAGCGGGTTTAACCACAGTGACCAGCAACTTAAGTAATACCAGCAGTGGCATTAGTGGTGCTGACAATAATGGGGGCTGGTCAGGAAGTCCACAGAAAGCGCCATTAGCTAATCATAGCACTAATGCCACAGTAATGCAAGAAACGCATGATTCTCTCTGGTCAGGGTCACACAACCGTGTAGCTCAGCCTTTTTCTGCATCTGAACCAAGCTCACGGGTTCAATCCCCATCTCCGACCCCAACCCCTGCTTTGTTTACTCGCCTCTACTCCCCACCTCCTCAACATAACTACTCCTCCCCCATGGCAAACAAACCTCCCCACCCCCGGAGCACAAGAGCAGGGGGTACAAGTTACCATAATCCACTAGGCCTAACTTTAGAGCTACCCACATCCTCCTCATGTCTGAGCCCCCGTATCCTTTCCCCACCACCTATTGGTGTGTCAGTGAATGTGTGGACTAATAATGTTGCAGCACCTCAACCGAGAAACCCCAGATTTGCTTCTGCTTCTTCTCCTTCATCATCCTTTTCTTCCTCATCAATGTTCGCTTCCTCACCAGTTCCACTACACAGTTCCAGAGCCCCCTCCCCTTCTGGCCCCTGTCCAGGTGCCTCCCGAATGACCTCCCAAACACTCCGTAGGTCTTTCTCCTCCAACTTGGCCGACAGACCTCCAAGCCCAGGGCGGAGCAACACCAGTGGACTGCGTCGCTCCTGGACAGAGAGCGGTCGCAGGTCCTTTGGTTTCAGTGGAAGTGAACGAGGGTCCTTTGACCAGCAGGAGTCCTGTCCACCTAGTCCAAGGAGTGGATGGTCCTCATACAACAGCTCACCGCCATGCCTCAGCCCCCAACCTGGGCTTCAATCTCCTCTTTCACCCAGCAGACTTAGCCCAGGGAAGGGCACCCTTGGTGGGCAGCATTTTACCAGCGTGCCTTGGCCGGATGTACAAGAGCTTTCGAGCAGATATAATGGGACTGATGGCCTCGATATAAGTATCATTACCTCCTCTCCTTCTCCTCTCTCTCCACTGTCTCATTCTGTCCTCTACTCTCCCACTCCATCAGATAGCCACAAAGAATGGGGAGACCCAGAGCTGGAAGACGGTAACTGTCGAAGCCAGCTCATCTGCGCCTACGTTTCCCGGCCCGTCCACGAACAAACCCTCTCCTCCTCATGCTTGGCCCTGTCCTCCTCAGGCATGACCTCCCCTCCACTGACCTCCCATCAATACCAAAGCCGCCCATCCCAAGTCAAACCACAACCTCAGGTCCAAATGGCCACTAAAGCCCCCTCTGCACCATCAAACCACTCCCCCTTGCCCCCAAGTTCATCACCCTTATCTTTTGCCCACAAAACTGGGAACCTGAAGAGCAATTACGCCACCACAGTCAACCTTCAGATCGCTGGAAGTGGCCGAATAACCTCGTTCAGTACTGCCCAAGTTAGCCTGACCCAAACCCTACAAGGTGGAGCTGGAGCTGGAGCCGGAGCTGGAGCTGGAGCTGGAGCTGGAGCCGGAGGAGGAGGAGGAGGTGGAGGAGGTGGAGGAGGAGGAGGGAGGAGGAGGAGGAGGAGGAGGAGGAGGAGGAGGAGGAGGATCAGGTCAAGGGCAGATGGTGAGGAGAGTAAGCATCAATGGACATTCACACATGCAATCCCCTCTTCCTCAGAATTGTAACAGGCTGTGAAAGGCCTTAAAAAAAAGAGATAATGGAAATTTAAAAGGCATTGCAAAATATGTGCACTTGTGAACTTGCCCTGAGCGGTGGAGAGCCAAGTAAGCATCAGGCATTGTTGTGTAACTGCTGGATTCAGTCAGTGATCCAAACCTTCAGAATTCACTGGCTGGACGTAAGGACATCCGAGGGATCTGTTGAGTGATGTCGTCCTGTGGACCGTGACTTGAGGACACAGTGAACCGATGCATTTGGAGTCAGACATTATGTTGACTACACATTAGTTCTTGGCGGCTTCTGGAAAAGCTTCACACGTTATTAGACAATCTTTCAGGAATTTACATTCTGCCCACACATGGCTGGTATTGTGCAATCTGGGACCTTGAGCTCTAATCTTCTTGGATTAGCACCAAAACCCTGATAGCCTGGATCTGAGTCAGATGAGTTCGTAGATGTGGAAATCTGGATCAAGTTCAAGTGTGTTCAACATCTCTGGACTTTTCCGTAGGCGTAATGACTTTTCACAGGGATATTAATTTCACTTATAATTAAGCCATTAACATGTAATGAGATAAAGATACATTTCTTAATCCAACACAGACACAATGAAGGTCCAGTCTCCAACCTGTGCTGTGTGCAATCATGGTGACTTAGTGTTTTATTAACTGTGTGTTCATTTCTTTTTGTTTTATTTTATATTCTATTGAACAAAGCGTTATCTGCGGTCAGTGTGTACGATCAGTGATAACTCTGGTGATTATTAATCTCTTCTTCTTAACCATTTTTATCATTCTTTTTATTTTATTGATTATTTATGAAGTTAGTCTTATTCTCTTTGGCACTTATTATCCTTAAAGTAATGTTGGTATTTTGCACATGTGTCCTCAGCTCCTGGGTGCATGCTTTCAGCGTTTGTGTGTGTGTGTGTGTGTGTGTGTGTGTGTGTGTGTGTGTGTGTGTGTGTGTGTGTGTGAGAGTGTGCGTATGTGTACTTGTACAGATATCTCTGTGAGGACCATTTTGATTAGTTTTTAATGGTTAGGTTAAGGGGTTTGGGAATGTATTATTCCCATAAGTGTCCTCGCTAAGTACAAACGTGTGTGTGTGAGTGTGTAAAATGACGTGTCTGCTGAGTTGTCCTCTAACTTCAGACCAAGTTGAACCATGTGTGTGTGTTTTTAATGCTGCATTTGTTCCCATATTGATGTACTCAGAATTTCCATTGCTTCACTTTTTCCTGTCATCACCGTGTTCGTCAGAAACCTTTTATCTTTAGCTTCACTTGGTTTTCAAAAGCTGTAAAAGAAAGTCAACAAGGTGAAATATGAACAAACGTAGCAATAAACCAAATAACAATTATGTTTCATGCTTTTACAAAACTGCCTCAGGTTTTTGATTTGTGGGAGGGATGACACGTTAAACGTAAAAGGTCGAGTCTGTAGAATTCAGGAGGATCTATTGGCCGAAAATAAATATAATCATCAACAAGATGTTTTCATTCACATGGAACCAAGAATCATTGCATTTTTAAAATTAACCCTTTATTTTCACATCAGGAGCGGTTCCTCTTCCTCGGAGTCTGCCTTGTTACACCGCCGTGTTTTTACAGGAGCCCAGAAAACACAATGTATAGAGAAGGTCGGTCACATTTTTATCTGGAGGCCACTGTAGGAGGGGGGAGGGGAGGGGAGGGGTATTCAATCAGATGCAATCTGCAGAACTGAACCTTTTGTACATGTACATGAATATACTTCACGCTAAAGAAACTAAAGAAGGCGATGTTTTCAGGAGACAAATTGTTCAAGAATTACAGTTGAAATAAAAATAACAATTATATGTTTTGACACTGCTACAGAAAAGTTTGGGTTTTGAATAAAGAAAACATTGTTAAGTTCGTGGTTTGGGCTAAAATAACGTGAAGGTTAGAGGATGTGTGTCGTCATGGTTACAATGATGAATGTGTGGTTAAGGTTTTAAAATAAACAAATGTTACTATCAGTTTGAGATTCTATGTTTTTGTCGACCCATCGACCATACCTCCACCAACAGTCTCCTTACGAAACCACATTCAAATTCACTAGATCCAGATTTTCATTTCAATTCTGGACCAAATCACACACACTCAGAAATATCGGTCCCCAAAACATGTCTGATTTTTTTCATTAAGATTCATGAATTATTCTCGGAGAAATCAATACAAATTCATGACCTGATCCAGATCCACACCAAATTCAAAGAGTTCTTCTCCAACCCACATCCTTCCTACTGAACCTTCATGGCGGCGGTCACAAGGTTATAACAGAATGAGTTCACAACAACAATAAAAACTAGACCACAGAAAATGGTTTTAATGATGAAAAGGCAGATGTTACCACAGTTCACACAAGAAAGTGACTCTACTTCTCACTTTATAACGTCAGGAAACATTCAGGAGTTTCTGTCTCAGTCTCTAGTTTCAAGTCTTCTTCAAACAGCTGATGTTCATTTAGTGAATTATGATCATTTAGAGTCAAACAGACCATAAAGCACCAGGTGTGTTGGGGGGGGGGGGTACCACAGTGTGATTGACAGCTAGTACCGTCTAATGGGTGCAGGTGGCAGGTGTAGGTGGGCGTGTCCTCGAGCTCTCAGTCAGGCTCCACCCACTGCTGCTCCAAATATGGTTACTTCTGGTATCAAAAAACCAAGATGGCGCTGAACAGATTTGTGACAGTGAGGCTTCAGAGCAGCAGCTCACAGACCAACAGGTGACGTCACGGTGGGTTGATGCTTGTTCAAGGATGATACAGATGTTTCTAACTATTAGAAATCAAATCAAACATCTCCTGCCCTCATCTGGCACTAATACACCATCAAGAACAGAAATCTCAGAAACTGCTGAGAATCCTACCGATTGTTTAGACAGCTTCTCTCTGATCAGCTTTGATCAGCTGACCAGAATAATCTCATGTTCTAAACCAACAACTTGTATCTTAGATCCCATTCCTACAAAATTACTTAAAGAAGTTCTGCCCCTAATTGACAGTTCGTTACTGAACACAATCAATCTGTCATTATCATCAGGATATGTATCACAGTCCTTTAAACTAGCTGTAATCAAACCCCTTCTCAAACAACCACCCTGGACCCGGAGGTTTTAGCCAATTACAGACCAATATCTAACCTCCCCTTCCTGTCTAAAATCCTAGAAAAAGTTGTAGCCAATCAGCTGTGAGAGTTTCTCCAGGAAAATAATATATATGAAGACTTTCAGTCGGGGTTTAGAGCCAATCACAGCACGGAGACAGTCCTGGTTAAAGTCACTAATGACCTTCTAGTAGCTTCAGATGTTTGTGTCTGTCCTCGTCCTGTTAGATCTCAGTGCAGCATTCAACACTATTGACCATCACATTTTATTACAGAGACTAGAGCAGTTCATTAGCATTAAAGGAACCGCCCTAAACTGGTTTAATTCCTATTTTTCTGATCGCTCCCAATTCGTGCAAATTAATGATGAGTCATCTGTGCACACCAAAGTTAACCACGGTGTTCCACAGGGCTCTGTGCTCATTATATATGCTTCCACTCGGAAACATTATCAGGACACACTCGGTAAATTTCCACTGCTATGCAGATGACACCCAGTTATACTTGTCAATAAAACCTGAACAAAGTAATCAAATAACTAAACTCCAAGCATGTCTCAAGGACATAAAAACCTGGATGACCCACAAGTTTCTCTTATTAAACTCAGATAAGACAGAGGTTCTAATACTTAAACACCTTAGAGACACATTATCTAATGATGAAGCTGCGCTAGACGACATCGTCTTTGCTTCCAGTGAAACATCAGGAACTTGGGAGTGATCTTCGATCCTGATTTGTCCTTTAATTCTCACTTAAAACTAATTTCTAGGACCGCCTTTTTCCACTTGCGTAATATCTCCAAAATCAGACATGTCCTTTCTCAAAAGGATGCAGAAAAACTAGTCCAGGCCTTTGTTCCATCCAGACTGGATTATTGTAATTCCTTATTCTCAGGCTCCAGCAGGAAGTCGTTAAAGACTCTGCAGCTTGTCCAAAATGCTGCAGCACGTGTCCTGACAAGAACCAAGAAAAGAGAGCACATTTCTCCTGTATTAGCTTCGCTACACTGGCTTCCGGTTAAATCTAGAATAGAATTTAAAATTCTCCTCCTCACCTTCAAGGCCCTTAATAACATGGCACCATTATATCTTAAAGAGCTGTTAGTACCTTATCAACCCACTAGAGCACTGCGCTCCCAGAATTCAGGCTGTCGTCCCTAAAGTCTCTAAAAGTAGAGGAGGAGCCAGAGCTTCAGCATCAAGCTCCTCTCCTGTGGAATCATCTCCCACTTTCAGTTCGGGAGGCAGACTCCCTCTGTACGTTTAAGAGTAGGCTTAAAACCTTCCTTTTTGATAAAGCTTATAGTTAGAGCTGGTCCAGGCTTGTCCTAGACCTGCTCTTAGTTAGACTGCTACAGGTCTAGAAGGTCGGGGACACATGACACTCGGAGCTTCTCTTTCCAGCTTCTCCTTCCTCTTCTCAATCGTTATCACATCAAAGTAATTCATATCCCATCAATACATGTTACTGACTTGACTTCTTCCCCGGAGTCCCTTTGCCTTATTGTCCACAGACCCAGGGCCGCGGCTGTGGCCACATCATGGATTAGGATCTGTGGATCACGTATCAGAGATCGTAATGGTGGATCCAGTATGGCGGATTCTGCATCGTGCTGGCTGATCGTGATAACAAAGGCAGATCCTTTATCGTGTTGGCATCAGATACTGGTGGTGGACCACGACCGAGGTGGCAGCTGATGATGGATCCTCATGGCGGCAGTGGACTGACTGTGACTGTGGCATCCGATCTTGATGGTGGATCATGATCTTGCTGGCTGCTGACCATGGACTGTGATTGCAGCAGGACAGCTTGATATATAATATTTCTCCTCAGACACTTGACCATTAATGACATTAATCCACCAATTCACTGACCTTCAGTTATGCTTCAAAATGTTTATTCTTATCAATGCTGCTAAAACCTTTATCTTGATGTTCTCCTTTACACTTGACATCCATTGCACTTCTGTCCGTCCTGGGAGACGGATCCTCACGTGTCTCTGAGGTTTCTACCTTCTTTACCTGTTAAAAGGGTTTTTTAGTAGTTTGTCCTGACTCTTGTTGAGGGTTAAGGGCAGAGGATGTCACACCATGTTAAAGCCCTATGAGACAAATTGTGATTTGTGAATATGGGCTATACAAATAAAATTTGATTGATTGATTGATTGATTGATTGATTGATTGATGTCTGCACAATATGAATCTACAATCAGCAGCTACTGCACCAGCTTCTACAGAAATACAAGTTTGAATGTGGCGGACTGGTGCATACTTCTACAAAACAAGATCCAACACGTGGCCCTGACTCAGCTGCTGTTATGAAGTGCATTGATCTTGATTGACAGACCGATGACACCGCAATGAAACCGCCCTATAGTGATCACCCACACACACACACACACACACACACACACACACACACACACACACACACACACACACACACACACACACACACACACACACACACACACACACACACACACACACACACAGAGCGTCCTGGTGATTTGTGGAGCTTTCACTTCCTGCACAGCTTTGATAAGAAAACCTGACAGATAAGGAGAAGGAAGAGAAAAGAGGAGGTCCCTGAGAGAGAGTAGGAGGAGGACTGTAACAGAGGGGAGACAGAGAAGAGTTTGTCCATCCGTCCATTCTTCTTGTCCTCACACAACCTGAGAGCAAACATTCTTCTGTTGCCACAGCTCTGGACTTTACTGCTCTCGTCCATTTTGGGACCTTAAATTCAAACAGTTCCACGTGTCTCTGTGTTTTGATTAAAGAACACATTCACACCAGAAAAAGGCTTTTTTGTCCAAACTTGATCGCCCTCTGTTCTCCAGGCAGCAGATCTGGAGGCTGTCTTGCTCGAGGGCACCTCAGCAGTCACTGGAGGCTGATCTGGATTCAAACAGGACTCTCACAGGAGAACAGCAACAGTGGGACGTCTGACATGGATTTGATGGATTTGAACTCCTGAGGCTGAACCCTGGAAGTGGAAGGTGGTAGTGTGAGAGGAGATGTGACTCCTCATGCTGTGCCATGCTGAGAGGGAGGCCAGCTCTCGGGATTCTGTGCTTTGTCAGTTTTCTCGCCCTGAAAACACAAGCAGCCCAAAGAAGCTGCACTAAGGACATCATCAAAAGGGTCCAGACGCTCATCGACCAAGCCCCCGACGTGGTAGGTTTTTATTCAGTAAAAACACGTTCACTCTGTCACAGCGAAATATTTCAAAATGTCAAATCTGATCCTGCTCAGATTCTACGTTGTTGGTGTTGAACGTCATTAGGAGGCAAGACAAGTTCATTTGGTCTGAAATGATGAATTGTTTTATGAACCAACAGCAGGATTTATTGTCCATGACAGACAGGGAGCCAGAGCTTTCTGATCCATTCTCTAGAGAACAGTCGTAAACATGACTCATGCAACAGCTTTTTATACAACCACAGTTTTACAGCAGACACATTTTAAATGTTGTAAAATCTAACTGACGTCTTTATATACAGTCACTGATCATCTTTATATACAGTCACTGATGGTCTTTATATACAGTCACTGATCGTCTTTATATACAGTCACTGATCATCTTTATATACAGTCACTGATCCTCTTTATATACAGTCACTGATCCTCTTTATATACAGTCACTGATGGTCTTTATATACAGTCACTGATGGTCTTTATATACAGTCACTGATCATCTTTATATACAGTCACTGATGGTCTTTATATACAGTCACTGATCATCTTTATATACAGTCACTGATCATCTTTATATACAGTCACTGATGGTCTTTATATACAGTCACTGATGGTCTTTATATACAGTCACTGATGGTCTTTATATACAGTCACTGATCATCTTTATATACAGTCACTGATCCTCTTTATATACAGTCACTGATCATCTTTATATACAGTCACTGATCATCTTTATATACAGTCACTGATGGTCTTTATATACAGTCACTGATCATCTTTATATACAGTCACTGATGGTCTTTATATACAGTCACTGATCATCTTTATATACAGTCACTGATCATCTTTATATACAGTCACTGATGGTCTTTATATACAGTCACTGATCCTCTTTATATACAGTCACTGATCATCTTTATATACAGTCACTGATCATCTTTATATACAGTCACTGATCATCTTTATATACAGTCACTGATCATCTTTATATACAGTCACTGATGGTCTTTATATACAGTCACTGATCATCTTTATATACAGTCACTGATCCTCTTTATATACAGTCACTGATCGTCTTTATATACAGTCACTGATGGTCTTTATATACAGTCACTGATGGTCTTTATATACAGTCACTGATGATCTTTATATACAGTCACTGATCATCTTTATATACAGTCACTGATCATCTTTATATACAGTCACTGATGGTCTTTATATACAGTCACTGATCCTCTTTATATACAGTCACTGATCATCTTTATATACAGTCACTGATCATCTTTATATACAGTCACTGATGGTCTTTATATACAGTCACTGATCCTCTTTATATACAGTCACTGATCATCTTTATATACAGTCACTGATCATCTTTATATACAGTCACTGATGGTCTTTATATACAGTCACTGATCATCTTTATATACAGTCACTGATCATCTTTATATACAGTCACTGATGGTCTTTATATACAGTCACTGATCATCTTTATATACAGTCACTGATCATCTTTATATACAGTCACTGATCATCTTTATATACAGTCACTGATCATCTTTATATACAGTCACTGATCATCTTTATATACAGTCACTGATGGTCTTTATATACAGTCACTGATCATCTTTATATACAGTCACTGATCATCTTTATATACAGTCACTGATCCTCTTTATATACAGTCACTGATCCTCTTTATATACAGTCACTGATCATCTTTATATACAGTCACTGATGGTCTTTATATACAGTCACTGATGGTCTTTATATACAGTCACTGATCATCTTTATATACAGTCGCTTATGGTCTTTATATACAGTCACTGATCATCTTTATATACAGTCACTGATCATCTTTATATACAGTCGCTGATGGTCTTTATATACAGTCACTGATCCTCTTTATATACAGTCACTGATCATCTTTATATACAGTCACTGATCATCTTTATATACAGTCACTGATGGTCTTTATATACAGTCACTGATGGTCTTTATATACAGTCACTGATGGTCTTTATATACAGTCACTGATCATCTTTATATACAGTCACTGATCCTCTTTATATACAGTCACTGATCATCTTTATATACAGTCACTGATCATCTTTATATACAGTCACTGATCATCTTTATATACAGTCACTGATGGTCTTTATATACAGTCACTGATCATCTTTATATACAGTCGCTTATGGTATTTATATACAGTCACTGATCATCTTTATATACAGTCACTGATCATCTTTATATACAGTCGCTGATGGTCTTTATATACAGTCACTGATCCTCTTTATATACAGTCACTGATCATCTTTATATACAGTCACTGATCATTCTTTATATACAGTCACTGATCCTCTTTATATACAGTCACTGATCATCTTTATATACAGTCACTGATCATCTTTATATACAGTCACTGATATTCTTATATACAGTCACTGATCATCTTTATATACAGTCACTGATGGTCTTTATATACAGTCACTGATCATCTTTATATACAGTCACTGATGGTCTTTATATACAGTCACTGATGGTCTTTATATACAGTCACTGATGGTCTTTATATACAGTCACTGATCATCTTTATATACAGTCACTGATCATCTTTATATACAGTCACTGATCATCTTTATATACAGTCACTGATCATCTTTATATACAGTCACTGATCATCTTTATATACAGTCACTGATGGTCTTTATATACAGTCACTGATCATCTTTATATACAGTCACTGATCATCTTTATATACAGTCACTGATGGTCTTTATATACATTTGACCCTTGTGTTTAGTGTGACTGTTGACATGCTAACGCTCTCTCGTCCTCAGGTGTTGTTGGACGTGAGACTCTACACCCCGACCACTGAAGATTTCGAGGTATGAACGTCCTTCGTCACTTTGCCCTCTACACTTCCTTTTTATCTCTTTTATTATTTACACTCTCACACACACGTCGATAAATTTCATTAGCTGAACCTCTATAAAAAAATGGACTGTGGTTGTATGGCTCTGCCCACCAGGGCAGTTTCCATCTACATTATTTTTTCCCCAGATTCATATATGGTCACTGTGACCTTTGACCTTCAAGCACTGAAACCACATCACAATTTGAAGACAATCCTTCAAACTGATGTTAAGATAATGTTCAAGAAAAACATAAACATACAAGGCCACCGTGACCTTCACATTTGAGATATCGCATTCACAAGGCAAAACATGTGCTTTTTGAGGTCACTGTGACCTTGACCTTTGACCTTTTGCCACCAAATTCTAAAGAGAGTTAATAAAAGGGACACTTCCTGCTTCCTGTAGGCGTGCGGTCACGAGAGGCATCAGGCAGGGCTGCCCCATCTCAGGACAACTCTACAGCATCTCTTCTTCTGTGCAGGTTGAGGAGCAGGCTGAGGGGCTGGCTCACAACCCTCCTGTGGTCGTCTCAGCATATGCTGACGACGTTAATGCTTTTATCCATGACCAGCATGATGTCCAGCATTTAAAGGAAAGTCTTGTCCAGTACTTAGAACTAAGTTTGTTGAGACTGGCATCCTTAAACTGGGCCATCTCACCAAGGCATCCTGGGAAACACTCTATGACATCACCAGCATCAGGTCCTCCAGAGTTCTGAAGAGGATTGTGGAGGAAGTGTTGCAGTCCCTGTCCGTGCCACTGAGAGCGTTTGCCGAGCAGTGGTCCAACTCGTCGATCGCGATCTACCGGTCGATCTCGCAGTCTTCACTGTCGATCCCCGAACTCTCTGAACTCACTGTCTGCGTCGAGCCGCAGATCAGCTGTGTGTCGGTTGTCTGTTGTTCACACGGCAGCGTGTCGGTTACCGGCGGCGGAGCTGCTGGTTTATCTCCTGCTTTGCCTTCGAAACAAGTGGATTCATGTACTAAACTAAACACCAGGACTCTACGGTCTGAAGACGAGCACCTCCCGGTCTGTCGATAACAATCAAAGCCCCGTGAGATCAAAGGAATGGACTCAGAACGTGACGCGCTGGAGTGCTTTTACTTTGAAACGGGGTCGGAAAGTGTTGTAACTACGTTTGTGTCATAGACAGATAAACATTGTGGTTCACAGCAGAATAAACAGAGAAAATTATATTTCACATGAGCTTAATGTTTATCTGTTGAAATTATGTCACAAACGTGCATTTTAAAATGTTAAAACCACTTTCTGTATGCGTTTCAAAATAAAAGCACTCCAGCGTTTCTGTTGACGGAATCCAATCTTTTTCTCCACCCAGCAGTGGGTGGAGGCTCTGGGGGAGAACTTCTCACTCCCGTTGTTTGTTTTTGGGCCTAAATTTTATAAAGGAAACAGACAAACACTCGTCCTGATGAACTTCCTGTTTGGCTAAACCGGCCACCTGGAAGAGCAGGAAGAACCAGATGTTGGGTGAAGGCTGGACAGATGTGGTGAAGTGTTTTAAAGGTTTGGTAGCAGCTCACCTGAGAGTGGAACACGCCTTCTACAGCCGGACCAGTAACCTGGAAGCTCTCAGGTCTCAGTGGGGGATCAGACAGGTCCTTCACTTTTAACTGAGCACAGTGTGTGTGTGTGTGTGTGTGTGTGAGACATGTAGGTTCTTTTGTATAAATTATCTGATTGAACTGTTTTTATTAGTTTTTGCTTTATAGGAAAGATGAAAAAATCATGATTTAAATAAAAGATTGTTAAAAAGTCTCTCTCTCTTTCTCTCTCCAACAGAAATGCCGCAGCTCGAACTTGAAGTGTTTTGCTGATGAAATCAAAGTCCTCTGTGAAGAGTGGAAAACCGTCGGAGTCCTAATTGAAAAGTTCAAACTTGACACCAAGCTGGAAAAACTGGCAACGTTTTTTAACCAGGTATTTTAATGTTGTTTTTCACCAGCATCAGCCTCAAGAGTAGAAACAACATGGAGAATCAGTTACACATGTTACTGACCCTGTTGTCTTTGCTAACAGCTGCTGTCAGTAACATTTTACGATGATACAACTGTAATCTGAAACAAAGTCTGTGTCCAGGGACACATTTCATTGAGCTGACGCTGTTATCCAAAGCGACTTACATAAGTGAATCAACCAATTGTCACTGGGGAGCTCATTCCAACGTTTAGGAGCCAGGACAGGAAACAGTCTGATGTTGTTGAGTTGCAGCTGCTCCCTCGCAGTGAGGGAGCAGCTGATTGGTCGATGCAGAATGGAGTGGACGGGCTGGGGTGTGAGGTTTGACCATGTCCTGGGTGTAGACTGGACCAGATCCGTTCACAGCACGGTACCAAGTACTAGTGTAGAAACGGATGAGGGCAGCCACTGGTAACCAGTGAAGGGAGCGGAGTGGTGCCAGTGAACTCAGGTTAAAGACCAGTGGAGCTGCTGCTTCCTGGATGAGCTGCAGAGGTCGGATGGCAGCAGCAGGTAGACCTGCCAGGAGGGAGGGGCAGTAGTCTAGGCCTGAGATGACAAGAGCCTGGACCAGAGCCTGGACCAGAGCCTGGACCAGAGCCTGGACCAGAACCTGCGCCGCCCTCTGAGTGAGAAGGGGGCGTATTCTCCTGATGTTGTGCAGCATGAATCTACAGGAAAGTGTTGTTACAGTAATGTTGGCAGTGAGGGAGAGTTGACTGTCGAGTGTCACACCCAGGTTCCTACAGGTCCGGGGGGGGGCTAACACAGAGTTGTCAAAGGTAATAGTCAGGTCGTGGGTGGGAGGAGCCTTTCCCTGGAAGGACACGAGTAGTCATGAGATATGACTTCCAAGCGTTCCAGTGCACGGTGATGACTTCAAACGAGAACAAACATGTGTGATCCTGAGAAGCCGATGTTTATTTAACTTGTGATGAGAAAAGTCAACTGTGACCAGCCTTCAGAGCTTTTGCAGAAAACCAGTACGACCAATGGAGTGAGGGCTCTTTCCCTTCCCTGTCTATCACCCCAGCTGTGGAGGCGTGGCCGGAAGCAGGAGTACAGGGGGGTGTATTTCTTTTGGCTGACACGCAGGAAGCAGCTGTGGAGCGTGTGCCGGTGATGGTGGGACAGCTGACAGAAACCTGAGAGTCGAGCATGCTACTATGAAATGATGAAGACACCTTCAGACCTTCAGTGACACAAAGGCTGATGGGAGCGAGTTACGTTCTCTGGGTGAAGATGGAGAACTGATCATTTCTAATGACAGACTTTGTTTCAGATTTCTGAAGTTTTTCTGTTTTAGTTTCATTTTAGTTTAGTTTTGTGTTTGAGGGTTGATGTAAAAAATCTAGTATTTTTGTTAAGGTCTCAATAAAGGGACCATGAAAACCAAACAACTCTGCTAACAGCTGTTTCTCTTCCACAGACGGAGGCAGCGTGTCGTCAGTGTGAACTCTTCAAAAAACAAAACGCAACAATGTTCCTGAGTGATCTGAAGTCTGCTCTCCAGATGATGAACCAGCAGTTCTGTGAATAGAGCTCCGAGTTCAGAGAATAGAGAGACGTCATTAACCTGAGCTCAAATAAAGTGTGGTATGAAGAACCTCTGAGCATCTGGTGTTTAATGTGCATGTGAGTGCACGTTGTTTCAGTGTGCATGTAAGTTGTTTTCAGTGTGCATGTGTGTGCACATTGTTTCAGTGTGCATGTAAGTTGTTTTCAGTGTGCATGTGTGTGCACATTGTTTCAGTGTGCATGTGTGTGCACATTGTTTTCAGTGTGCATGTGTGTGCACGTTGTTTCAGTGTGCATGTAAGTTGTTTTCAGTGTGCATGTGTGTGCACGTTGTTTTCAGTGTGCATGTTGTTTCAGTGTGCATGTAAGTTGTTTTCAGTGTGCATGTGTGTGTATGTGTGTGCACGTTGTTTTCAGTGTGCATGTAAGTTGTTTTCAGTGTGCATGTGTGTGCACGTTGTTTTCAGTGTGCATGTTGTGCAAGTTGTTTTCAGTGTGCATGTGTGTGCACGTTGTTTTCAGTGTGCATGTAAGTTGTTTTCAGTGTGCATGTGTGTGCACGTTGTTTTCAGTGTGCATGTAAGTTGTTTTCAGTGTGCATGTGTGTGCACGTTGTTTTCAGTGTGCATGTAAGTTGTTTTCAGTGTGCATGTGTGTGCACGTTGTTTTTCGATGTGGACGAAATCTCGACTTGTTGGTGAGTGGAGGAAACATGGAGGAAACATGGAGTCCTTACATGGAACACTTGTGATTTATAACTTCCCTACACCGCAGTATTACAAGTATTTTAGAATTGGACAGATTGTGATGGGAACAATGAATGAAGCCTGAGGCCGATTGAAAGTTCTGGGAAAACGCCTGTTGAGACCTCAAATACATCTTTGCTGACAAATCAAGACGAATGAGCTGTCAGAAGAAAAACACATTTCATCTTGTCTGTTTACAAAGTTCCACTGACATCAGCAGCACGGACGTCACTGATTAGGTCAGTGACTTCCTCCAAAACTTACTAAGTGCAACAGTGTTTTCAGGTTGGCAACAAAGCGTGTTGATGGTTTTATCTAAGAGCGCCAGGTGGAAAACCAAGGAACTGTTCAGGAGCTCTGCGGAGCCTCAGTGAGAATATCGAACCCATTTGTTTTGTAATATCCGGGAAGGTCTCAGTTTAACGTTTTAGGCTTGATTTCATAAAGACATTGACAATTTGTTTCTCAGAGCAGGTTTATTCAGGTCATAGCCCTGGGCTCAAAAAGGAGTGTTCCACCACGTTCAAAGCTTTATCATCATCTGATGTTCATCGTGTTCACTCATCATGTTCACTCATCATGTTCACTTCTGTCGGACCCACCAGGTGTTCACATGTGAACCATCCGGACTCGACACCTGCCCACAGACCTGCTGTTCACAAACTGAAGAAATAAACTCAAGAAACATAAATTACAGGAAAAGTCTCACTTCAGTAAAGACAAAGCAATGACAGGCGTTCATTGACCTTTGACCTGGTTCAAATAAAACAGAGGAAAATATTAATTAATAACAGCAATGGATTAATGTCCCTTAAAACAGAAAATCTAAAAATGAAAACGTGACAAAAAAAATCTATATTTTCATCCATTTTTAAAAAACGTGTTAAGTAAAAAGAAAAATGTCCATCACAGGTGGTCAGAGGAGACGTCTTCAAAGCCACTTCCAGAAGTTAAACCAGTAAGTTTTCCGCCTGTGATCCTTATCGATTGATGATGTCTGAAACCCAGAGACAAACACAAGCAGACGCGCGGCAATAAAAAACTTTGGTTGCCTTTTTTTTGTTTTTTTGCTCAAACAATCGATCGTCACAGCTGCTGGTTCTTTTCCTGGCGATCGATTAATCGATTAAAAGCGCAGTGGTTTCCGCTGCAGCGCCCCCTGGAGGTCAACGCAGCAACACACGCACCGCCTTTGCGCATGCTCAGTGGGCCTCGTGGACACGGTGCCGGTCCCGGCCCCCCCCGCCTCAGCTCTCCGGCTTGTCCTTGCTGGGGCCCATGAAGTCCAGCCCCTCCACCGGGATGTCCTTGTCCTTGATGGCCGCCTGCACGCAGCGCTGGTACTTCCGGAAGCTGTCGGTGCACGGGTCCCCCCCCCGGTCCCCCTTCAGGAACTTCTCTGCGAACCAGCGGTTGAAGCACTGGTCGTACTCGCGCTTCAGCTCCGTGCACGCCTCCCCGACACTGTTCATCTCGGCTGGAAACACACGAGCCACCGCGGAGGGTTTCGAACCGTCGACTCCTCTGCGTCGCTCTCCTCGAGCCGCGGCATGTGATTGGCTGCTAGGAGGGTGACGTCGTACGTAGCTGCGTCACGGCGCAGCAGAGATCGTGTGTTGGGGGAGAACGCTCACTCCGGGGGGGTTATTTCTAAACTCATAAAGTTGAAGTTCAGTCCACTCTCATTTGATTGTAGAACAACAGATGAATAAAGACAAAGTCGTTCTTCTACAGAAAATGGATGAAGAAGGGCGAATGTTCCATTCTGCAGTTCTTAGATAATAACATTACATAATTTAGCGACTCACAATAAGTGCATCAACCACGAGGGAATAAACCCAGAACTGCAAGAATCATGCAGGTACATTAACTTAAAAAAGCCAAAGTACCAAGTTCTACATGTAAGTGCCAAACGTGTTTTGTATTTTTAATACAAACTCCAAAGTTGACGATTACATCAACTTCTTAACCAAGGTGTGGATGTGTCTTTAGTCTGCGGAGGAAGACGTGGAGACTTTCCGTCCTGATGTCGATGGGGAGCTCGTTCCACCATGGAATGTTTTCCAGTTGTGGTTTACTTGTGTTGATCAAAATTATCCAGTCCGAACATAAAACTGTGTTTTCCCATGGAGGACGAATCAGCAGAGTTTGGAAAAAATGATTTAATCATTTTAGCACAAATATTTCTTACACAAATGTTGTTTTGTAAAAATAATCAAGTTAACTCCGATGTTGCAAAAATGAAAAAAGCCGAATCTCTGTTGTGTCCACGTCAGGTCCCTGTGCTCTGTTGACTGGACGTCTCTTCTGACAAATAAAAAGACAAATGAGCAGCAAAACACTGAGAAAGGTTGTTTTTTTTCTTGATTCAACAAGGCATCAGTCCTTTTATATACAGAGATGAGGTCAGTGATTTCAACCCAAACTACTCAAGTGCAACGGTTTCTTTTCAGGTTGGCAACACAAAGTCAGGGTGATGTTATCTGAGAGAAGTTTAGAGGAATGAGTCTCTGCAGATTGGAGGACTTTCACCGTCTTGTGGTCTGCGGGACGGAGCCGGGGGTGCGGGCCCGTCATTCAGATGGATTTAATGTTTCTTTTCTCTTCCTTCGTGTGTGTTATGTATTATATATTCTATATTATATAAGATATATATATCTTTTCCTGTTGTTGCCAGTCGCTCAGTCTTTGTGATGCTGTGTTATTGTTTTAATATATTTGAATAATAGTAAATTATAAAACGAACTCCTGTGGGACAAAAAAAAAACTCATGTTTGTAGTTTGACAACAAAAACATTAGAAAAAAACTCATCTCTCAAAACTGAGGCGAAGTGAGACCTCCTTCTCTCTTCACCTACCGACGACCAACTCTCGCGAGAGGTCGCCATAGCTTCTCGAAGTCTCGCGGTTCCCCCAAAAAACAGGTGAGAGCCGCTGGAGAAACTCGAATAAACCGAGAATCACTCGAGTTTTGCGGCTGCGACGCGTCGGACGCTGCGGGGGATCCACTCAGGTGAGTCGCGGCCGCTCCCGCCGCACCTGGGAGCGGCGGCTCCGCGGGTATGCGGGACGCTACGGCCACGCTAGCTACGTTAGCATGCGGGGGTGTTAGCATAACTTTAGCTGCCTCGGCCGCGTCCAACTCAAAGTGCGGGGACGTGTCTTTGTTGTGTTCCAGCTGCTGTTGTCTCCGACGGCCGCGACATGTCCGACAGCGAGGAGAGCGACTACTCCGACAACCAGAGCGGCAGCAGCGATGGGGAGGCCGAGGAGGTGGAGGAGGTATGCTAACCGCTAGCGAGGCGTGCTAAGCGCCCGGTGGCTCCGCGAGGCGGGTTAAACCAAGTCCAGCGCACTTTATTAGTTTGGTCCTGTTTGTCCAGGCGGAGGCGGCGAGCCCCGTGGGCAGCGACAAGGTAGCCGAGGAGGAGGGGGAGGACCTGGAGGATGAGGAGGAGTACGACGAAGAGGAGGAGGAGGACGATGAAGACCGTCCCAGGAAGAAGCCGAGACACGGAGGATTCATCCTGGATGAAGCCGGTATGAACACATCACTTTGTCCGTCCTCTACCCTTTCTCCATCTTTCCTCCTGGTGTCTCTGTCCTCCTCTTTCTGCCCTCCTCCCTCCTGTCTCCATCCTCCCTCCTTCTCTATGTTCTCCCTCCTCCTGTCTCCATCCTCCCTCCTCACCTCAGTCCTTCTCCTCTATAGTCTCCCTCTCCTCCTTCTCTATGTTCTCCCTCCTCTTGTCTCTATCCTCCCTCCTCACTTCAGTCCTTCTCCTCTATAGTCTCCCTCCTCTCTATGTTCTCCCTCCTCCTGTCTCCATCCTCCCTCCTTCTCTATGTTCTCCCTCCTCCTGTCTCCATCCTCCCTCCTCACCTCAGTCCTTCTCCTCTATAGTCTCCTTCCTCCTATATGCTCTCCCTCCTCCTGTCTCCATCCTCCCTCCTCACTTCTGTCCTTCTCCTCTCGATGGTCTCCCTCCTCCTGTCTCCCTCCTCCTGTCTCCCTCCTCCCTCCTCACCTCAGTCCTTCTCCTCTCTATAGTCTCCTCCTCCTCTCTACTGTTCTCCTTCCTCCTGTCTCTATCCTCCCTCCTCCTCTCTATGTTCTCCTTCGTCTTGTCTCTATCCTCCCTCCTCACCTCTGTCCTTCTCCTCTATAGTCTCCCTCCTCCTCTCTATGTTCTCCCTCCTCCTGTCTCTACCTCCTCCCTCTTGTCTCTGTCCTCAGCGTCCTCTGTTCCATGACACTTTTGTTGCCTCTCAGTGATGAATCCATCTTTAATATGTCCGTCTCTCTGTTTCCCTCTTTTTAGATGTGGACGACGAGTATGAGGATGAGGACGATCAGTGGGAGGAAGGAGCTGAAGATATCCTGGAGAAAGGTAAAAGAACTCAAACTGTTTGGAACAAGGTGTGAAAGTCCATCAACTAAATGGTCTTCTTTCTTAGTAACAAGTCAAAAACACAGACCACATGCACATGTCTGTAGTTTAATTCAATTTATAGAAAATAGTTGTTCCTGAAAAGTTTGTTATAAAGAGGAACATCTAAGCATTAAGTCATCTGACCAAATCATGATCACATCATCTAAACACAGCAGGTGAACGTGTCTGTGTTCAGACGCTTCTTCTACTTCGTGTGTTTAACGCTCATTCTGAGTGGGAACATGTCACAATACACATATTTCAGTATGTTTGCTCTTTTTGGAATTCATCTGGACTAATGAGGCGACCTCAGTCCTCTGTGGCTCATTTACAAATCACACGCTGGCTTATTGTTTTGTGGCTGTAACCAAGCAATGGAAGATTTTGTGTGTTTGACTCCAGCTCCACACTTTGTGGTATTTTCCCTGTAACGCTCTGACGCCACAGACTTGTCCCTGGGACAGTTTCCGTGACGTCCAGACATTTTGTTTATCTTCTGTCACTCAGACAATCACTGTGTTGATCTCACTGACACGTCAACAGAAGTCAGGTTTATAGTTTTATTTCACTGATGAAGTTATGAATGAAGTTATTTCTTCAGCTTATAAAAGCAGCTGTAGTGTAAAGTGCTCAGACTGGTGTTGACATCTGATGTGTGAACTCTGTAGCTTCAGTTAGCGACGTGTTGTCTGACTGAACTCTCTCTGTCTTCGTTGGTGTTCCTCTCTGTCATGCATGTCCTCTTCAGTTAACGGTAATTCTGCTCCAGATACTCTCCTGCTCTGATGCCGTCATTTATATCCATGTGTATCTGAAGCCGATGGAATATCAGTTTCATCCATTTGATAAAATCCATGTCACAGAATGTATTAACCCGCACCTCATCCGAGCACAGCTGTTTTTGTGAGTGTGTAGTTTAACGGGAGGAAGCACCGAAGGCAAATCCATTATTGGCTTTTTGATCGAGAGCCGCTCGCTGCAAACAGTCGCTGCAAATGTTAATGTTAATTTTTACTTTTAAACATTAGTCACAGAGATTTTAGTTCTTTTTAATTTGATAAAACTAAAAAGGAAAAAAAGTCAGTTTGATGTTGTTTGCTCTTTGGTTTGGATCAAATCCAGCCACATAAGACAGTGTCAGGTTGGAAGTGAGAAACGCACTGTGGAGTCTGCATCCAGAGGTTTGATGTGAAGGGTTAATATTCCATCCTCTCATTGTTAATCTGGATACGTGGTCACTAACTCCACCTTCAGAGAACCAAGTGTGATCATTTGCCTGAGCCTGCAGCCTGGTAGAAGACTGTCACCTCTTTATTTAACTAACCGACGCTCCAAGCTTCTCATGTGGCTTCACTGGAGGAGTAGAAACAAAACCAGGACCAGTCTGAGCTCTGCAGCGTGTTTCACTAGTGACTGTATATAAAGAGGATCAGTGACTGTATATAAAGAGGATCAGTGAGTGTATATAAAGAGGATCAGTGAGTGTATATAAAGAGGATCAGTGACTGTATATAAAGATGATCAGTGAGTGTATATAAAGAGGATCAGTGACTGTATATAAAGAGGATCAGTGACTGTATATAAAGAGGATCAGTGACTGTATATAAAGACCATCAGTGACTGTATATAAAGAGGATCAGTTACTGTATATAAAGAGGATCAGTGACTGTATATAAAGAGGATCAGTGACTGTATATAAAGAGGATCAGTGACTGTATATAAAGATGATCAGTGACTGTATATAAAGACCATCAGTGACTGTATATAAAGAGGATCAGTGACTGTATATAAAGAGGATCAGTGACTGTATATAAAGAGGGTTAGAGACTGTATATAAAGAGGATCAGTGACTGTATATAAAGACCATCAGTGACTGTATATAAAGAGGATCAGTGACTGTATATAAAGAGGATCAGCGACTGTATATAAAGATGATTAGTGACTGTATATAAAGAGGATCAGTGACTGTATATAAAGAGGATCAGTGACTGTATATAAAGATGATCAGTGACTGTATATAAAGAGGATCAGCGACTGTATATAAAGATGATTAGTGACTGTATATAAAGAGGATCAGTGACTGTATATAAAGAGGATCAGTGACTGTATATAAAGATGATCAGCGACTGTATATAAAGAGGATCAGCGACTGTATATAAAGAGGATCAGTGACTGTATATAAAGAGGATCAGTGACTGTATATAAAGAGGATCAGTGAGTGTATATAAAGAGGATCAGTGAGTGTATATAAAGAGGATCAGTGAGTGTATATAAAGAGGATCAGTGACTGTATATAAAGAGGATCACTGACTGTATAAAAGATTAGTGACTGTATTGACTGTATATGAATGATAAGAGATTGTATAGATGATTACGATAAAAGAGGATCAGCGACTGTATAAAAGATGATTAGTGACTGTATATAAAGAGGATCAGCGACTGTATATAAAGAGGATCAGTGACTGTATATAAAGAGGATCAGTGACTGTATATAAAGAGGATCAGTGACTGTATATACAGATGATCAGTGACTGTATATAAAGAGGATCAGTGACTGTATATAAAGAGGATCAGTGACTGTATATAAAGAGGATCAGTGAGTGTATATAAAGAGGATCAGTGAGTGTATATAAAGAGGATCGCTGTGAGCGTAGCGGCGTCTGTTTTGTTTCTACCTTCCTCCCTGACCCACATTGACTCACCGGCCTCATGCTTCTTTTTGCTCTTTAATCTCCATTAATGTTTGTTTCTGTTTTTGTTTTTTTTCCCATCATGCTTTGTGTCGCTGCTGCCTGACTCTGCTCCTGTGTGTCCTGCCCTGATGACGATGTCTGTCTCCACCTCCTCATCTTCTCCTTCATCTGTCCTGCTGCTGCTCTTAAACCCTCCCTCTTCTCTCTCTCTCCATCCCAACCTTATCTTTAATTCTACTTCCTTTCTCTCACCCTCCCTCCTTTTCTCTGATCTCCGCTTGTCCGTCCTTCTCTTCTTTCTTGTCCTCTTCCGCTTTTCTGTTATTATTCTCTCCTCCGCTCTTTGATGCTTTTCTACTTTTTCATTTCCCCATTTTTCTTCCTCCCTTTATTTTCCCTTTCTCCTGTCTTGCCTGTTTACCCTCCCTCTTCTCTTCTTCCTCCTCCTCTTCTTCCTCTCTTCGATGGGTCCTGAGCAGAGGAGGCTGAAGGTAAAGTCAGATTTTTTTACCCTTTTAAAGTCACAATCCTTAGTCAGTAATTTGAATTCATTTTGCTTATATTAAAATGATACCTACCCTGATCTGTCCCCCTCAGTGTCGACCATCGACCACGTGGTTCTGGATGAGGACCACTCTGGTTCTCGGAGGCTGCAGAACCTCTGGAGGTAACGTCTCCATCATCTCACACTCCAACAGTCAACAAAACTTTTTACCTCCACACAAACTGGGAGTCTGAACCAAGATTCATGTGTTTTCTCCGTAGATTCCATTTAATTAGATCACATTGTACCTATCCTTGACTCTGATTGGTTTGTAGACGGCGTCTGACGTCTCAACTATTATAAACGAAGCAATGAGAATATCACAAAAACTGATTTCAGACATGAACTCTAAAATGGTCTCGGGACATCTTCCAGAGTTTGGTTTCCCGTCTCCTCGGACATCTTAACGTTTTGTGTGTTGATGAAAATCAAATTGAACTTGAGTGAACACATGAAACTAACGTCACATTTAATCGTGTTTGTCCATCGTCTGAGCTGCAGCTCTTTTTATCATGGAGAGTTCATCTCCATTCAGTCGTTATTCTGCCTTCATCCTGGAACATTCTGCTGACAATATGACATGGTGTGTGTTTCTTTAGCGTTTCTTCACCTGGCCGTGTGTGTTCGTGTGTTACAGAGACTCCAGAGAGGAGGCGCTGGGTGAATACTACATGAGGAAGTATGCCAAGTCTTCAGGAGGAGAGCGGTGAGTATCTTTTATTCACACAAGGAATGTAATCGTTAAGACACGACTGAGTTGACGTTTTATTTTTAAACCTTCCTCAACAAAAGCTAATGAACATGATCAGGAAGTTTCATCCAATGAAAAAACATTTAATGAAACATTCAATACATTTTGTTGTTTTTCTTCTTCTGTGGTGCACAGTCACTCTGGAGGGTCGGAGGAGCTGTCTGATGACATCACCCAGCAGCAGCTGCTTCCTGGAGTCAAGTATGTAAACGCTCATCCACCAATCAGCATCCACACTCCGTCAGAGATCACATTATTTCTGTTTAGATCAAGAAGTTGATTTAATGTTGAAACTTGTTTATCTTTATCAGGGATCCAAATCTGTGGACGGTCAAGTGCAAGGTGTGTATCGTTAATACCCTCGCACACAACATTAACACTAAAGAAAAAGTTTTGAATGAACACAACCTTAAATTCACACACACACACGTGTTTTCACTCATACACACATCCTCAAACGTGCGGACATGTCTTCTGTGTCATCAGATCGGAGAGGAGAGGGCGACAGCCATCGCATTGATGAGGAAGTTCATCGCCTACCAGTTCACAGACACAGTGAGACGCTCTCCCACGTTTATTCTGACTCATTTCAACGCTCTGCTTTTATTGGTTGAACCCTGATGTTTATTGTTGGAGAATTCAGTTGTTTCTATGGTCTTTATTTACTTTTGTATAAATAAAATTTAACATCGCTTCGCACCTTTACGCTCTGGGAATGGAGAGCGTGACCGAATTATCGATTGGTCGTTAAAAACCTGCCAATCCCCACAAAGTCTTTCACAGACGTATCGGTGTGTTTATCATTGCTGATAGAAAAACTTTTCATTTACAGAATAAACTATCAAACAAATATATCAAATTCTATATATTTTCTTTTTATTTGTAGTTATTTATGAAAAAGTTTAGTGTTAAACTGTATAAATATCAAACCTCTTATATAAAAATATCAAATTAATATATATAAATGTCAGTATCTGAAATGTTTTTACTCCCTGATATTGGTAAAATTAAATTTCATGTTAGTCTGGCTTTAATGGGAATTGTTGAGGTCTTTGAAATTTGACATTTCCTGCCTTTTTAATCTGAACCCCCCCACCCCCCCACCTCACAGCCCCTGCAGATCAAGTCGGTGGTCGCCCCCGATCACGTTAAAGGCTACATCTACGTGGAGTCGTACAAGCAGACGCACGTCAAGTCCGCCATCGAGGGCATCGGCAACCTGAGGATGGGCTTCTGGAACCAGCAGATGGTTCCCATCAAAGAGATGACAGACGTCCTGAAGGTCGTCAAAGAGGTCACGAACCTGAAGCCCAAGTCCTGGGTGCGACTGAAGAGAGGCCTGTACAAGGACGACATCGCTCAGGTACACGGTGATGTCACAACCAGTGAACAGTGATGACAAACCATGACATCACCACTTCACTCACTCTCACTTTTTAGTGAGATCAAATCACCGATGTGCAGGATCTTTGCTCTTTACTGGACTGGTGTTAAAATAAAACGGATTCTTCTCCAGGTCGACTACGTGGAGCCGAGTCAAAACACCATCTCCCTGAAGATGATCCCTCGAATAGATCTGGATCGTATCAAGGCCAAGATGAGTCTGGTAGTGCAAACCTTAACTTATTAACCGGTTAACTCACTTCTTATCGTCTTGATTCAGTGTTTTATAGTCGACTGTGTTCAATCTGCAGAAAGACTGGTTCGCTAAGAGGAAGAAGTTCAAGAGACCTGCTCAGAGGCTGTTTGACGCTGAAAAGATCAGGTACACACACAAACCGAGAATACTGTGTTGTAATAAAGTCACACAACCCAAGGGATGTGATCTACGTTCCAATAAATGTCTACAATTTCAAAATAAGAGGTGCATAAAATCCAGAGGCTGTACATTGTGTATATGACTGACAGATGATGGTTTGATTGACAGGTCCCTGGGTGGGGAGGTCAGCCATGATGGAGACTTCATGATCTTTGAGGGGAACCGTTACAGCCGCAAAGGATTCCTGTTTAAGAGCTTTGCTATGTCTGCAGTGGTAAGAACTCACTCTGGTTCTCTTCAGTTAGAACCTTGTGTTGTTGTGTTACTTGAGGTTCTGTCAGAAACAAAGGAACCACAGAACAGAACCTGAGCGGAACAGCTGCAACACAAACTTGTGTTTTGGTTTCTGTCGTCAGATCACAGACGGAGTGAAGCCGACTCTGTCAGAGCTGGAGAAGTTTGAGGACCAGCCTGAAGGAATCGACCTGGAGGTGGTCACAGAGTCAGGTGTGTGTTTGTGTGTGTGTTTGTGTGTGTGTGTGCGAATCCAGTTTTAGGTTATCGTTAGTTGAAGTCATGAAAACATTTGGAACCCCCCCCCCCCACATGATGTGGACGCTGCACTTCTTTGCAGAGGTAGTAACATTAGAGTCCAACTCATGCAGATATTTCTGCTAATGTATATCGAAAGAAATTGTCAATGATTCTGAAGATGTTTTCAAACCCTGATGACAAAGACGTGTAACTGAGGTTTAATATTTTAGTGTTTAACTATAAACTTTATTATAAATGACTATAAACAAAAAGAAAACACAAATACAACCGAATATATATATATATACATTTTGAATGAAGAAAATAATTGGAATCAATTTTTCGTCAAATTCACTGCAGTTGAAATGTTTTATTTTTTGTTCCTTCTATAATTAGAGTAAAATTTAATGTGATACATGAATTGATTATTATCATAAATGTTAAAGTTGAAACTTAATGACGATGTGTGTGTGTCTGCGTGCATGTGCAGGTAAAGAGCGTGAACACAACCTGCAGGCCGGTGACAACGTGGAGGTGTGTGAGGGAGAGTTGATCAACCTGCAGGGGAAAATCCTGAGTGTGGACGGCAACAAGATCACCATCATGCCCAAACACGAAGACCTGAAGGTACACACACACACACACACACACACACACACACACACACACACACAGGCTACATCCACACTGCAGTGTTACGAGTGTTTGAGCTACATACAGATCTGTCAGACTTTAAGTGTCAGTTGGTTTAAGGACATTCTTATTTGTATGTGTTAATGTAGGACCCCCTGGAGTTCCCGGCTCACGAGTTGAGAAAATATTTCCGGATGGGCGACCACGTGAAGGTGATCGCTGGGCGATATGAAGGAGACACCGGCCTCATCGTCAGAGTGGAGGAGAACTTTGTCATCCTCTTCTCCGACCTCACCATGCACGAGGTACCTGCTGTCGGTCGTTTATGAGACCGCACCGTGGCTTTGACACAGTGAAATTAGACTGTGTCAGTAAAAGAAGTGAAAATGAAAATTCTTCTTCTGAATCCTGAGAATTAAGAAAAGATCTCAGATTGAAGTGAATGAAAAGTTTTCCACATTGAACACGACAGCATAACGTGATTGACACACTGACCTCCACTGTCTCACCCTTGGTGCGTGCACAGTTGAAGGTATTACCCAGGGACCTGCAGCTCTGCTCGGAGACGGCGTCCGGCGTTGATGCGGGGGGGCAGCATGAGTGGGGGGAGCTGGTCCAACTGGACCCACAGACGGTTGGCGTCATTGTCCGACTGGAGAGAGAAACCTTCCAGGTAATAGTCTGATCCGGGATGGAAACGTCAGCACGGTGAATACAAACAGAGTCTTTGCTCAGTTCAACATGAAGAATTTATAACGGTGCGTTTAGTGAAAAACTTCTGCGTCCCTCAGGTGTTGAACATGCACGGGAAGGTCCTGACAGTGCGCCACCAGGCGGTGAATCGCAGGAAGGACAACCGCTTTGCTGTGGCGCTGGACTCGGAGCAGAACAACATCCACGTCAAGGACATTGTGAAGGTCATCGACGGGCCGCACTCTGTAAGGACGCAGCTCATTTCTCTGTTTGTGCTTTTAACTGTGTATTCATGAGCGTGTCTGGTACGTCCTGCTTGGAAATGATTTTCACTTGTGGAAGAGATCTGTGCATTTATTTTAATTTAATTTAATTTGGTCATTTTATTTTAATTCAAATTGTTTTTGTCTCTACGCTAGCGACACCTAGTGGCCACAGGCATTTGGTTTTCAGGATGTCCGTTTGTAACTCCTTAAGGGTGTGTGTCTGTCTATGACGATGTGTGTTTGTGTGTTACACTGTTTTTTGTGTTTCCGTTGTAGGGCCGCGAGGGCGAGATCCGCCACCTGTTCCGAGGCTTCGCCTTCCTCCACTGTAAGAAGCTGGTGGAGAACGGAGGCATGTTTGTCTGCAAGACCAGACACCTGGTGTTAGCCGGTGGATCCAAGGTCAGCACCTCATTGGCTGCTCGATCAGCTTCTGTGTGTTTCTCATTAGTGACTGAAGACAGTAGATTCAAAGAGACGTCGACAGACAGACTCAGGTTGTCGCCACAGTTCTGCAAGGTTTTTCTTTTTATTCACGTCTTTGGCGTCTGGTAATAACAGTGGTAACCTTCTGGGGGTGCTCACTGGCAGCAGCGGGTCCATGAACATGCTTAACATATTTAACATTATCAATATTTATGTAGCCACTTTCTAAAATGAAGGGTTACATCGTTTGTTGAGTTTGTGGCGTGTTGACTCTTTCAGCCCAGAGACGTGACGAACTTCACGGTGGGAGGATTCGCTCCCATGAGCCCTCGCATCAGCAGCCCCATGCACCACGGTGGAGGAGGTAAGTGTTGAGATCCAACACGTTGACGTGAGGAGGGAAACACGAGTCGTGTGCTCTGAAGTCTGAACCAAGCTTCATGTCTTTGTTTCCTTTTCATCTGATTAGTTTTAGTCACTTTGTAATTTAAACATTTCAAAAACACTTTTTGATGTGTTGCTGTGGTCGTCCAGGTGCTCAGCAGAGAGGAGGTGGAGCAGGAGGAGCAGGAGGAGGAGCAGGAGGTGGAGGTGGAGGAGGTGGTGGTGGTGGAGGAGGAGGAGGAGGAATGGGACGGGGCCGAGGTCGGAGAGACAACGAGCTGATTGGTCAGACAGTTCGTATTTCTCAGGGACCTTACAAAGGTAAGACGACACAAACTCCATGTGACTGACGAAGTTTTATTTACAAGAAAACCTAAATCAGAGTGAAAGTTCGATCTGTGCTGTCACCTCGCTCCGGGTCGACTCCTCGTTCTTCAAAGAGATGATGCTGATGAGTTTTCCCTCCGTTTCCCAGGATACATCGGCGTGGTGAAGGACGCGACCGAGTCGACAGCCAGGGTGGAGCTTCACTCCACCTGTCAGACCATCTCTGTGGACCGGCAGCGCTTAACGACCATGTACGTACACGCGTGCTTCACATGCTCGCTGGTGCAAAAGCTAAAAATCATTCTTTCCCATGATATTAAAGAAAAGGAAAAAAATGTATTGACCCCTGTTCCTACCCTCCACTTAGTTTACTGGAAATCTGTTCTGTCGTTTTTTCGTAATCCTGCTGAACAAACTGCGTGAAAATATAACCTCATTGTCGGAGATTGCTCGTCGATAAGTCTGCGTCGTCATCTCATCAGTTCACTTGTGTCCTGATGTGTCTCTGTTCTGAGCTGATGATGAGTTCTACCGTTATTCCCCTCTGTCTCTCCAGGGGAGCTAAGAGACACAGTGGAATGACGTCCGCACACGGACGCACTCCGATGTACGGCTCCCAGACTCCGATGTACGGCACCGGCTCCAGAACGCCCATGTACGGCTCCCAGACGCCGGTGCAGGATGGTGAGACGCTGCCTGTTTATCTGACGCGTCCAACAATCATATTGTTTTATGGGTTTTTTGTTGTCTGTCAGGATCCATGATTTGTGTTTCTTCCTCTTTTCTCTGTTTATTGTTCGTTTGTTACTTGTCACACGTCAGGATGTTTCTATGATAAACTTTATTTATTGATTCTGCAACAAAAACACTTGAATAATATGTACATAAAAGAAGGAGGTTAAATTGTATCATGATGTTTTTTTGGTTCACATTAAACTGTACTGTAAAGCTCTATATAAATACCGGCCGCTTGTCTTGTAGCTGGAAACCGTACGCCTCACTACGGCTCTCAGACCCCGCTGCATGATGGGAGCAGGACGCCAGGTCAGAGCGGGGCCTGGGACCCCAGCAACCCAAACACACCTTCCAGGTAACAACCTCCACGTTTTAAAGAGACTGTGTGCAGGTTCATTTCTTTTCATTCTTTATTGAATATGTTTACATTTTTCTGTCTCTTCTCTGCAGAAATGACGAAGAGTACGACTTCGGCTACGATGACGATCCCTCCCCCTCTCCTCAGGGATACGGGGGAACCCCTAACCCCCAGACCCCAGGTTACCCAGAAGTCCCCTCTCCTCAGGTCAACCCTCAGTACAACCCTCAGACACCGGGCACACCCGCGATGTGAGTCTTTCTTAAATTTCTAATTTATAAAAAAAAGGAAAAACATCTGTTTCATCAACATTTAAAAACATTTCCATACGGTTTTGTGTGTGTGTGTGTGTGTGTGTGTGTGTGTGTGTGTGTCTGTGTGTGCAGGTACAACACAGAGCAGTATTCTCCCTATGCAGCTCCCTCCCCTCAGGGCTCCTATCAGCCCAGTCCCAGTCCTCAGAGCTACCACCAGGTGGCGCCCTCACCAGTCGGCTACCAGAACACACACTCTCCTGCCAGTTACCATCCGACGCCCTCCCCCATGGCTTATCAGGTAGGAGGTGTTTGTTTCAGATGTGATGACAAGAAATGTTTTATCCATCACATCGTTTGTCCTTTGATTTGTTTGTGTAGTTTTAGTTCAGATCTGTGAAACAGGAAGTGTGTTTAAAGCTCGGCTGATAAACGAGGTGTCATCAAAAAGTTCGGAGCCTGCGTCGATAACAAGCTACGGAAAAAACACGCTGCACAATTCTGTAAACGTAAATGACGAGCGTGTCCTCCGCCGTCCTCCCGACCGTACGCACCTTCTTTGGTCTTGGAGCGTGTGAAGAAACAAGTCCACCTCTGTTCACGTGCAAGTTATTAAGTGACATCTTCCCCCCCCCAGGCTCAAGGACTCTGGGCTTCAGTAGTTCCAGAATCTGTCCAGAGACGCTGACTCAGACATTTGTTCCCACAAGCAGAACCTCCAGAGATTATCCGGAGTCAGAAACCAGTTTAACAGTTGTGCTGTCTCTACAGGCCAGTCCCAGTCCCAGTCCTGTGGGCTACAGTCCCATGACGCCTGGAGCGCCCTCTCCTGGAGGCTACAACCCTCACACCCCGGGCTCCAACATCGAGCAGGGCAGCAGCGACTGGGTGACCACTGACATCCTGGTCCGAGTGAAAGACTCCTTCATGGACCTGATGGGACAGACAGGCGTCATCAGGAGCATCACGGTAACACACACACACACACACACACACACACACACACACACACACACACTCTGCAGTGTTTAGACAGGAGGAGGTGGTGGAGGTTCTGTTATTCTTCTTCTGATTCAATCAGCGATGTGGACACTTGCAGGACTCGCTTGTAAACATAAGGAATCGAACGTGTTTCACTGGAGATTTATAGAATTTTTCTACATTTTCATCAGTTTCAGATGTTTTGATATTGGTGTCTTTCCGATGAACATCATCAGACAACTTCCTTTTCCTTATTTTATATAATAAAAGCTGAACAGACGAGTGAAGTAGGTTTTACTTGACTTCATTAAATCTTTATTAGATAAACACTCAGCGGTCGGAGGCTTTGTTTTCTGTCGTATTTCTGTGAACACGATATCTCAAGAGCGATTTTGGGGAATTTCTTCAAATTCGGTACAAACGTTAACTTAGAATCAAAGATGATCTGATTAGAATTTGGAGGTCAAAGGTCAAAGTAAACTATGAAACGGGTCTGATTGGTGGAGACAAACAACCAGGGAGGTGATTCTAGTTTATACTGAATTTACTAACAACATAAGAAGCACAGACCGGTTGTCTTGTACGTAACTTGTGTGTGCGTGTGTGTGTGTGTGTGTGTGTGCGTGTGCAGGGAGGGATGTGCTCAGTGTTCATGCAGGAGTCGGAGAAGGTTGTCAGCATCAGCAGCGATCACCTGGAGCCCGTCACTCCCACCAAGAACAACAAGGTAACTGTTGATACATGAACATGTTGATAGCGTGTTGATAAGTGTTTGAAGATTCTCCAGGAAATGACATCACTGGAGGAACATTTCTCCTGGAGAGGTCAACTGTAACTGACGTCGTCCCCCCCCCCACGAGGCTGTTGGTGATAAGTGCTGTTCCCTGTTCCTCGTGTGTTCAGGTGAAGGTGATTCTGGGAGAGGACCGCGAGGCCACGGGGATCCTGCTGAGTATCGATGGAGACGACGGCATCGTCCGCATGGAGCTGGACGACCAGCTGAAGATCCTCAACCTGAGGTTCCTGGGACGCCTCGAGCACTGAGAGGCCGAGGGAGCGAGGGAGAGACGCGTGTGCCCCACAGACGCACACAGACACACACAGACACACACACAGTGAGGTGGGAGTGCAGAAAACACACAAGACTGTAATGAATGAAGGGCCAAACACAGAAACAAACCCACACACGTAGATTAGTTCAGAGATAAGCAGCAGATTTCCTTCAACAAACTTCCATAATGTTTTCTGACCCACCAACGAACATCTCTCTCTCTCTCTCTCTCTCTCTCTCTCTCTCTCTCTCTCTCTCTCTCTCTCTCTCTCTCTCTCTCTCTCTCTCCCTTCGGGTTTATTTTTGTAGTTATTCTTCATTTTTTTTAAATTTTTCGTTAGCGTCACTCTTTTCTCATTCGTGGTCTGACTCTGTTTTTAGTGATTTCTAAATGGTCTGTTAGTACTTTTGATTTTCCAGGTGCAGGAGGGTTAAAAAAATAAAATTAATGTCAATAAAATGTGAACCAGTCTGTGTTTTCTATTCGTGTGTGTGTGTGCGTTGAACATCCCCCTCCAAACATGAAAGAGAATCTGTGGGAACCTTCAGTTGTAGTTTGTCCAGCCTGGGCCACTACAAGAAACATGGTGGCCTCCATAGAGGATGTGAATAGAAAGTATTTCAGTATAAAAGCCCATTCTAGGGTAAATAAAACCACAATTTGTATAATTTAGACGACGTGAAAACATCAGTAAGATTATTTTATATTAAGTTTCTGTCGATGGATCCGTTCACCTGAATCTCTCACACTGGCCCTTTAAGAGCGTTTTAAACCAACTTACACTTTTGGACGAGAGACTGATTCAACAGGCGCCTCACTTTTAAAGTTTTATAACATTTTACCACAAATAACTGCAAGTCAACACACACTGGAAACTGGACTACTCAGGTGAGCAGCTCCTACAGCACAAAGATCCCGGGGAGCTGAGAGTCCGGAGACGAGGAACACAAGCAGCAGCGATGGTGAGAACAGAAGAGGATGGAGGTGAGACCTTGGACTTCCTGTGTGTCAATGTGAGGGAAGTGAAGACCAGCTCATGATGATCCCATCGTCGACCTGCTTCACAGAGCAAACACCTGGAGCAGCCACACCGCTCAGCTACACCAGGACTGTGGCAGACGTCACCTGCAGCTGAACATCAGTAGAACGAAGGAGCTGGTGGTGGAGTTCCAACGCAGAAGATCCCCCAGTGGAACGGTTCTCCGGCTCCTCAGGGAGCTCAGTCCTGGAAACATCAGCCTTGTGACTTTGGTAGAATTCATGATAAGAAGCTGTGAGCTTCTCCAGCTCTTCTTGGACTGGATCACGGAGAACATTGGAGAGAGACCACTCCACAGTGTGATCCCCCTGACCCTCTCCACAGAGCTATTGAACTCATTCTTCAGCTCCTCCATCTCTTGCTGTGAAATGGTTTCCTGCTCAGAGTCTCATTTCTTTCATCTGCTGACAGAGGGAGTCCTGCTCGTCCCTCAGGTCTTTCATCTGGAGCTCATCCTGTGACACTCTTGCTTCACGAAGCCTGATTTGCATCTCAAGCTCCTGCTGGAGGTGGTCAGCCTTCAGCCTGGCAGTGAGAACATCAGCTCCACGGCTTTGGCTGATCTCCTGGTAAGAAGCTCTGAGCATCTCCAGCTCTTCTTGGAGAGCGTTATTCTTCTTCTTCTCCTCCTGGAGCTCATTGTTAAACCTCTCCTGTTTGATGATGTAAGCCACCTGCAGCTCCTCGTAGTCTTTCTGAAGGTCTTTTTTCTTCCTCCTCTTGATGGTGTTGTTCACCTGAGAAGTGATCCTTGCGGCGCTGAGGGTTTCTGCGTTGCTGTACTTTTGTAGCCTCTCCAGCTCCTGCTTTGTGCCCTTTCCTCTGTTGATGAACATTTCCTTCAGCCTCTTCTGCCGGACCAGCTCCTGTTGGAGCTCCTGCAGCTCTTGGCTCAGTTGGATCCTCCAGTGGTGCTCTGTACTAAAGTTGGCACTCTCCCTGGCCAGCAGCTCCATGAGGTAGCTTATTTGTTGAGGCACCCTGCCCTCCATCAGGCTCTGCTGAATCGTACCTGTCCACACGTTTGGGGGAATCGAACCCTCCATCACTGGTCTAATCGGATTCGTTTGAAGTAGAAAGTTGCAAATCTTCTGAACAGGGGAAGGTTCCTCTCTTTCACAGTGGTGCGTCCCTCTCTGATATCACTGTGGCGTTTTTCTCCTTTGTTACTATATATATATATTAGAGACCTGATGATAAAAGGATAAAAGGTTCAAGATAAAAGGAGCTCGAGCATTTGATATAGAGCACTGAACGTGTCTTTGATCTTAAACAGTCCATTTCTTCTGGAACATTCAATGTATTCATTGTTTTCTCTTTTTTTGTATGTTTACTTAATATTTTTCATAGTCATATTTCACCAGTTTTTATTAATAGATGAGTTAATAACCAAAAGTCTGGATTAATATTCGCAGATTCAGTAATAACTTACCTCAACCAGTCCCTTAAATGTATTATTGTTCTCATCAAGATCTGTGAATTATTCCTGTGAAATCAGAAAGTGAAAACAAACTGTGAATAGACAATTACTGCTGGTTCTTAAAAGTCTAAAACTCGATAATCTGAATTTAAATTGTTGAATACGTTAAGATATTACGTACAAGGTCTTAAATATGTTTTAAATATAAGTATATATTGGTATTGGATTTTTTTTACTCCCCACTATCAACATTGGCAAGTCCACATAGGTCCACTTTATTCTTACAGCACTTTTCACAAAGTATAGATGTGTTAAAAACTGTTTAAATATCAAGTAATCGTTCCTCAAAAGAAGTGAAAGAAATAATATCCAAGGTAAAATTACTAGAAGGATTGAATAAAATGGGAAATATAAAAACGTCACGGTATAAAAATAGTTTTGAGGCGACTCAACAGATTAAAGATCAGAGCAGAAGAAAAGAAATCTGTTTTTCAAAGTGATAAGAACGAGTCGGTCAGTCTGTTTTTAAAAGAGTTGAAAGGAATCAAACGTCAAATTAAAACCTGTTTTAAAAAGAACACATGTGAGTTCCAGCCGCTGGAGTTTGGCCTCTGCAGCAGATCGTAGTTTGGCAGAGATTCTGAAACACTGATACTGTGTGTGTGTGTGTGTGTGTGTGTGTGTGTGTGTGTGTGTGTGTGTGTGCGTGTGTGTGTGCGCGCTTGTCCTTGTGAGGGTGAACCGAGGCAGCTCGACACACCGCCGCAGACACACACCGCCGCAGGCACACAGACATGAATCACCTCCTGGTAACTGCTGCCTTTTTCTTCCTCTGTTTTGTCTCTTTGAATCGTTTCAGGCTGAAAAGAGAAAGTTGTGATCACAAACGACTGATGTGTGTATTCATGTGTGTATTTATGTGTGTTTTCATGTGTGTCAGATAAAAGTGATCTGAGGGGACTTGACCTTTGTCCTGAGCAGGAAGACGTTCAGACGCTGTGTGTTCACCGTGTGTTTGTGTTATTTGACACAAACACACGGTGAACACACGAAGAAGATATGATCTATATTTACTGACGGCAGGATCGCCTCACATGACCTCCACTCTCACTCTCACACACACACACACACACACACACACACACACACACACACACACACACACACATGTTTCCACTCTCAAGTACAATCTTGATGTAGTTTTACTTGCAGGAGACATGTTGTGTTACGATCACAGTTTATAAAAATAGACTCTGGGTCCAGGAAGTGAAGCCAATGCAGAAGTACCTGAAACCTGTCTTCTGTGTAGTGACCAGCAGGGGGCGACTCCTCTGGTAGTTTCTATAGAAGTCTATAGAAAGTGACTTCTCACTTTATAACGTCAGTAAACATTCAGGAGTTTCTGTCTCAGTCTCTAGTTTCAAGTCTTCTTCAAACAGCTGATGTTCATTTAGTGAATTATGATCATTTAGAGTCAAACAGACCATAAAGCACCAGATGTATGGGGGGGGGTACCACAGTGTGATTGACAGCTGGTACTGTCCAATGGGTGCAGGTGTCGGTGTAGGTGGGCGTGTCCTCGAGCTCTCAGTCAGGCTCCACCCACTGCTCCTCCAAATATGTGTATTTCCGTTTAAAGAAATTAAACAAGATGGCGCTGAACACAGTGTGAACCTGAGGCTTCAGAGCAGCAGCTCCCCTACTGGTGACGGTTGATAGTTGATCGTAAAAGTTAAAAACTGAAGTGTGTTCGTCTCCTGCACAGGAAACACTGAAGCCCTTAGTTTGGTAGGAACCTCCACATCATTGTGATGTCACATTACATTTGGAGGAAGGACATTTCTTCGTTTAAAAACGTCGGATTCTTCTGACGTCCACGTGACTAAAATGGAGAAGATTGTAAACGGTCTCGTTTTAGTTTGAAAACGCTGCGGCTGCGTTTCAGTCCGGACGAACCGAACCTGAGACGACTCGTGCTGTTTGGATCCTGTGGGTCATGACGTCGTCGTCACTGATTCGTCGGGCTCCTGTCACGTGACGAGGACCCTGTCCTCTTTGCTAACAGCTGCTGTTCAGTTACAGTCTGTATCTGACTTTTCTCCATTTCTGCTTGTGACTGTTCACAAACTCCTCCCAACACACAGAGAGGGGACGTCTCCTCCTCCTCCGCCTCCCGATTGGTCGAAGGGTCGGGTTCAAAGTCCTGCAGCTTCCTTAAAGAGACAGAGTCCAGCTGACCGTCCACATGTCCCAGTCAGAGGAGGAAGGGACGGCTGTTTCATTTCAAAACAAAACACAGTTAGGGTGGAAGTACGACTCCAGGTCAACGTCCTGGTATTTTAGAGTTTCAGTTACACGGTCTACTTATCGGCCGGGAACAATCCAGATGTGCTTCATGACGACGGACATGTGTCTTCCAGTCCGTCTCCATGAGGACTCCTTGTCTTTGTTTGCTTTAAGTTTAGATTCTAACGTATTCGACTATGAGTAGAATATCAGTGTAAAAATCTAAATAACTTTTAAATCAGAAAATTCACATTGTGAGTTTATCTGCAAACAGAAACAGCCTCAGAGTGACAGACTCACATTTACAACAAAGACAAATCTACATGAAAGGATGTGAAGTCGTAGATATGTATAAAGTAGAATTACACCTTTGTGGTTTTTTGTCTCCACCAATCAGAGCAGTTTCAGTCAGGGTACATTTATTTATTTATATTTCAATGTGACCCTTGACCTGTAAATCTAATCAGTTCACCTTTGAGTCGTGCACGATGGTGTCGTAGTTTTGGTTTCGTTACAGCTGAAACCACAGCGAGGCTTGGTCTCTTCATCAGAACGTTTGCTGTGTCTGCAGAAAGTTCCCGTCCTGGCCGTCCGAGCCTTCGGCAGCTCGGCCCGGCAGCTGAGGAACCGAGTCCCCGAGGCTCAGAAGATCTTCCAGGTAACACGGCTGTGCTTCACCAGGACCAGTCCGATGAGATCTGCAGCTGTGGACCAGACTCAGACACGTTCATTAAAGACAGTTTAACCAATTTAACCAAACAGGTTCAGCAGAACTATCCCAACTAATCCTAACAGGTCAGATCCCACTGGTCTGATCACGCTGGGTTTCCACCTCCAGTGGAACTGAAACATACAATGACGTCACTACGAGGTCAGAAAGTGAAGTCCTATCATTCAGTAACTTTTACAACCAATAAGATTAGAGCCTCGCTTTATTTTAACCAATCATTCGTCACCATTTGATATAAATTGTGACGTCATGTGAAATTATGACAGTTATTGAAGTTCTTCAGCCTCTTGCAGTGGAACCTGGTTCACTGTCCAGATGTGGCTAAACGTCGCACACATGTGATAACACACGTTTCCATGGTTACAGGCGGACAACGGCCTCCCAGTTCACCTGAAGGGAGGAGCCGTCGATCTTCTGCTCTACCGGGCGACCATGACAATCACCATGGCAGGTAACCTATCACAACCTTTCTCTGAATGAGTGTAAAGTGTAGAGTGTAAAAACACATGAATGCAGACTCACGCTGGAATAATTCACCACAACGGTTTTATCATGGTGTGTGTGTGTGTGTGTGTGTGTGTGTGTGTGGGTGTGTGGGTGTGTGTGTGTGTGTGTGTGTGTGTGTGTGTGTGTGTGTGTGTGTGTGTGTGTGTGTGTGTGTGTGTGTGTGTGTGTTCTCTCTACAGGAACATGCTACTCTCTGTACTGGCTCTTCACGGCCTCGATGCCTCAGAAGAAAGCCTAGAAAGCAACCGGGCTCCGTCTATCACCTGGAGAACGATGCTCGGCTGTCTTATGTTTGTCGTGTATAATTTCCTCCGTCCTTGAGTCGCCATGGCAACGATGACTACGTAGGAAAACAATATTTGTAATCAGCTTTTGCAGAGTTGTAAAAAAGTCCTTTAATAAAAGTGAGAGATTGAACGGGAGCAGTGTTTGTGTTCGTGTCGTCATCGTGAACCCGAGGAGGCAGCTCGGTCTGCTGCTGGGCTCTGAACTTACAACCTGCAGGTGGGAAACACAGTGAAGCTGATCCTGAATCAGTGAGGAGCAGGAACATGCTGCTGTGTCATCAAGTGGACACTAGATGGAGCCACTTCCACACACACACACTCGTGAGTCGTGCTCGTGCACAGCGACGCAGCTTCGTGTTGATGACAGCAGCTGCAACTGGGACATGAACTTCTGATCTGGTGTCTTTACACTGAACTGGTTCAAACCTCCTGAGGTTTCAAGGAAGGTTAATAAACCTCCATTAGATTTATGACATTTTATGTTATAAGTGATTTATGGTTTATTTTATTTATATCTGCAATCCGTGTGGAAAATAAAATGAGATAATAAAAGGAGAATTAGAAATAATAATAAACTGTAAATATATTACATCCTCATGAGAAGATGGGAAACATGTTTTTAATTATAATGTAACTAAACAGATAAAAGAACATATTCAAGTTGAGGATTGAAAAATATAATAAAGAGCTTCAACATAAGTACATTTATGATATTGATCATTTATTAATGTTTCATTTACAAATGGGATCCAAACTAAAGTTATGAAGAGGTGTTCAGAATTATAGATCAGAAAACATTCATATATTGTTTATGCCCAAATATAAAAGCTGTAATTATAAATGTTATAAACCAGTTGTGGCCGAAAATAAATGCAAAGTAAATTCTATTCATGTATTTGGAAATCAACTCTGCTGATGAACAAACAAAAGCAAAAACCTGACACATCGTGTATTTCTGTATATTCACAAAACTTTCCTCCAACATGGCGTCGGACTCTTCTTTGTTAACTCTCCTTTTCTGAGAACTCACCCCCCCCCACACTTCCTCTACCTGTTGTGTTTTTTCCAGACCTTGAAATGAAAGTCCAGGTATGTTTGGTATGTGATAAGGGTTAGGCTTGGTAGGTGACACACGGGCGGCACACGGCACACGGCACACGGCACACGGCACACGGCACACCACACACCACTGAGCCACCGGCACACTGTCAATCATCACATTTTATTAGTCTTATATTCCCTTAAACTTCATGATCAGTGAATGAAGCTCAGTCCCATGTGAGGATCCTCTCCCAGGACACAAGTCCAACAGGTGCTGATGGAACTGAACACATCAACACAACAACACAACAACAGGATTCACTACATGAGAAGAACCAGTTTGTAACTTAATGTTTAAAGTGTTTCTACAGAATGTGTGATGGAGATGAAGGAGCAGAGGAACTGAGGACTTCCTGTCAGTGATGGTAGAAGATGTGAGGAGACATGTTGTGATCAGAGTCCTCGATCAGCTGACACCACCAGGATCTGGATCCACCACCAGGATCTGGATCCACCACCAGGATCTGGATCCACCACCAGGATCTGGATCCATCACCAGGATCTGGATCCAACCATCTGGATCCACCACCAGGATCTGGATCCAGCACAGACTCAGCTCCAACATCCTAAAGAGAAGACGTTGTGTGTGTGTGTGTGTGTGTGTGTGTGTGTGTGTGTGTGTGTGTGTGTGTGTGTGTGTGTGTGTGTGTGTGTGTGTGTGTGTGTGTGTGTGTGTGTGTGTGTGTGTGTGTGTGTGTGTTAACTGACAGGTGTGCCTGAACACACACACACTCACTGATGCTCAGCGTTTGTCCAAACTGTCGCAGCCGATGAACCCAGAGGTGTGTGTGCTGGCACCGAGCCACCCCGCAGTCAGTACAATCCACCCTGTAATTACACAATAAAACAATATAGTGAAACAAAAAGTAGAACTACACCTTGATGGGCAGCGACAACAAAGGGTGACGGTTACAGGACGACTCGCTGTTCAGGGGTTTTTAACTATACAACAGTTGGTTGTGAGCAGGATTACGCAATAAACCGATTTCCACGAAATATGGTGAAAGGTTGTAGCTTTAAAAAAAAGAAGAACCCGTTAAGTATTGGATCCAGGAAAATGGGCGGATCCAGGATTTGTTTTAACTTTCTAAATTAGCCTCAAACGTACAATTATTGTGTGAGACAATGACAGATGAGACAGAGACAGAGACAGACTGAGGCCTCTGCTAATAAAGACGGACGACAATGCATCTCTATCGCCTCCTGGTGTCTGGCTGCAGTTAAGGTCATAAGCCTCCTCCATGTTAGCAGATGGGACATGAACCAAACTAAAGTGGACATTCAATGTTTGTCAAAGATGGTTTCTGTCACTTCAGGTACTTGTTATCACATTGAATATATATACTATAAAATATACTATAAAAACGCACTGAGACGTCATGATTGACAGCTGAGACCGACATGATTGACAGCTGAGACTGACATGATTGACAGCTGAGACTGACTCCCGATGGCGTCACTGGCACAAGATGGCAGCGTCTCGTATCTGAGAAGTTTTGGCATCGTGTTTGGACAGAAGGAGGAAGTGGAGACGTGTCGTCCATCTTTATTCACAGTCTATGATTGTCCTGAACTTAGGTTCATGTACATCAAGATACTGCAAATATAGAAAACAACTAGAGAGGAGATACTGGGACATGATGTCAGGGAGTGAGGAGACGTCAGGTTAAACATCTCCAACAGTTTCTTTGTCTACAACAGAGTCCGCCTCCATTAAAAGGCTGAAAACCTCCTGTTAAAACCTTTTCTTGGGGAAATATGTGAAGAATGTTGTTATATAACTTGGCCATTGTTTCCAAAGACAAATGAGAGGTGACGCTCTGCAGTGCAGCTTCGACCAGAGGAGAGAGGAACATCCCACTGAGTCCCGGGCGGACGTAATGAGACAGAACATTCCTGAAACACAGTGATACTGATTCATCCTCTGTGGACCCATTCACTTATTAACTCACCCACATGGATTTATTAACCTGCACCTGAGCTGACACCTCACCAGACTCCACCAGTTCTCCCTCCAGTAGAACCTCAAACTCCTCCTCAGTAGAACTGTGAAGTGTCTCCGCTCAGCTGCAGATTTCAGAGACCGACTCGACGACTCCTGATCGGAATCACGGCTCCGCTGCAGAAACATCAGCAGCTTTTCATTTCTACATATTTGAAGATTGGTCGGTGGTCCCTCGCTTCGTAGCCCAGACGGCGACGTTAGGGACGAGCATGTTTAGTGCAACACCGTGGTTCTGAACACCAAGCTGGAGTATTTGTTTCATAGCATTTTAACATGCTAACAGTTGCTAACTCTGCACTAAATACAGCTGATTGTGACGACGATGCTCATCAGTTATTAGGCCTGAACCAAAGTCATTACACTTCCTGCTGTGGGACCATGGATCTGAAACACGTGTGATGTGAAGAGTTGTTGAGATGTTTTAATTCAATGCTTTCACATCAAACCTGAGCAGAGTGGCTGCCTTCTCCGTTCTCTCTTTCCAACCCGTCAAAGATTAGATGTGTCCCAGATCCACAGCCGACCCCCAGCAGCCAATGTCGCATGTCAGCAGATGAAACACCAAATAAACCAGAACTGAACAAAGTCTTAGGCCCAGATTGGATTCGGGGAAATCTGGCCCCAATTGGCCGTTTTTCCATCGGGCCCCTTCAGGCTCACTTTCATTTAGCTGCTGTTGTCGTTTCTGCTGACGGGGCCTCCTGAATCCTTCACATGTCCACACCTCTGACTGTAAAGCTATAAAAGACGAAGGAGGATTTTCCAGAAGAAACTGTCCCTGTTCGGTTTGAGCTGCAGAGGAAACTGAGCTGAGTGATTTGTTGTTAACTGTTAACGACACTGACTCATACACCGCTCCACCCGTTCACTTTCAGTTTTGCTGCAGTGACAGATATCCCTCAGTGTCACCTGAACACAAACACACACACACCTGTGGATTGTGTGAGCGGCGAGCACAACGCACTTCTGGCTCAAACACTCATGGTGTGTATTTCACTCCCAAAGCAACAAACTGATTTGTCATGAAATTCCAACGGTGTCAGTTCAGTTTCGGAATTACAACCGTGGCCAGAGTTCAGGCCGCTGCCAAATAAAATAAAGTAATGACTTCCTGCACGTTGTCAGGAGTTGACAAAATTGAAATGAAGCGATTCAGTTGATGACCTTCTTCATCTCACTCAAAATATGAAAACAACATACGTAACACACAGTTGTTGTCCAGGGCTTTTTCTCTCTGGTCTTGTTTTTGCAGAATTACAATATAATATATAATTTGTGTGAATGTAGGGATGTTGATCTAGTGTCTGTATTAGATATAACTTAATAAGTAACTTGTATGTAACTCAGTCATGTGACATTGCTTCCAGATCGTCCCTTTGTCATCGATCAGCTTCTGAGCTGTTTCCTCCGAGTCGTCCTCTCCTGCTGTGTTCCTGCACACGTCCTCTTTGTTGTTGTGTTGTTCTCCACGGTCACGTTACTCAGATGTCATGAAACTAAAGCAGAAAGTCCTCTGTTAACTTACCTGAAGTCTGATCTTCCTCTTCCTCTTCCTCCTCTTATATTGCGGGGGGGGGTTTCCAGTTAAGCTGCTCCCTGCTTTCGTATTCTGTTTGTTGTGTTCAACATCTGATTTACTGGAAGTATTTCAAGAGCCAAACACTTGATAAGATCTTTGTACATGTGCTTAGATTACCAACACAATCTGTCTTTTTGTGTAATGCTTCCAACTGACAGGTGATCATGATCGTTTACTGTTAGTGCTCAGCAGGAGCACTTCCTGTTTGTGTTTCTCCAGATCTGACGTCTGTGTGAGGTCACACCGCCTCACCTTGTGTGTTTGGGATGTGTGTCTTCATGTTCAGTCACCGATCATCTTCATCTATAATCCGACAGAGCTGATGTATGAAGAGAGAATGTATCTTTTAAAGCAGCTCAGACCTCACACAGCGCCCCCTGCAGGTACTGACAGCTTCACCTGCAAACTCTGTCATTTCAAACTCTGTCATTTCAAACTCTGTCATTTCCTTCTGAATGTCTAACAGCTATTCATCATCCATCTCTGGGGGAAATCGCTTAGTGATTTACGAGCGAGTTTCCTTCAGCTTCAATTCCCTGAATTTCCCTCGAGGGCTCGGTCACTAAAGTCAGGTTGTTTCCAGAGGACAGTAAACAAACAGCGTAAACAAGCCACGCTCACCGTCATGATCTCACTTCCTGAGCCGGTTTCTCTGGCAATTCACTCGACTTCCAAACATGGGGCTTTCTTTATTACCTGCAGGAGAGAGAGAGAGAGAGAGAGAGAGAGAGAGAGAGAGAGAGAGAGAGAGGGAGAGAGAGAGAGGGAGAGAGAGAGAGAGAGAGAGAGAGAGAGAGAGAGAGAGAGAGAGAGAGAGAGAGAGAGAGAGAGAGAGAGAGAGAGAGAGAGAGAGAGAGAGAGAGAGAGAGAGAGAGAGAGAGAGAGGAAGAGGAGAGAGACAGAGAGAGAGAGACAGAGAGAGAGAGACAGAGAGAGAGAGGAGAGAGAGAGAGAGAGAGAGAGAGAGAGAGAGAGAGAGAGAGAGAGAGAGAGGGAGAGAGAGAGAGACAGACAGACAGAGAGAGAGAGAGTACTGCAGCCAGCCACCAGGGGGAGAACCAACACTTTCGGGAGCTGTCATGTCATCCAACTTTATTTAATGTCTATTATTGGTAATTTAACAGTTGCTAATGCTAACGTTGGGTATATAGCGATGGTAAATTCTAATTTATTGCTATAATTAGAATAAAACTGAAAATGTCTTGTGGTGTTTTACTCGTTGTTTTATTACTTAAATAAACAAGCTTAGATACAAAGATCCTACTTTTGATTGACTTTTAATTGACCAATCAATAAAGAATATATAAGAATAACTAAAATATATAAAAAATAGATCAGTGGCACAAGCTGCTTTACATAAACAGAGAAGCCCGAACATGTTCCAGCCTCGCGCTACCTGGAATAACCAAACCGCCTCCACAGCTTCTAAAGAAGTTTCCTCATTTCAGTTGCACTTGACGAGCGTCAGAGTAAACGTTCAGGAATGTGGGAGCTCAGGATGAGCCGCAGAAAGTGAAAGCATCCGTTTCTTGCAGCGCTTCTTTGACTTTGGTAAATGATGTTTGTTCAGAATGTAATGAATGATGTAAATGTTTGTTCAGTGAGTCACTGTGATAGGTGAAAACAATTATGACTTATTATACACGTCGCTGTAAAATGAGGATGTTTCTTTGCACACGTGAAAACACGCCTGCACCTGTGATGAAACAGTGTCTGCAAATACTAAACTGTTTCTCTAGAGCTTGAACCAGAGTTAAACCAGAGTTAAACCAGAGTTAAACCAGAGTTAAACCAGAGTTAAACCAGAGTTGAACCAGAGTTGAACCAGAGGTGCAGTCCTTAATGGGTGTGTGTAGTTCTAAAGAAGGTGAACAGAAATAGCCACTGATAGTTTCGACCTTGCGTCCACATGAGTCACACTTTGACAACATTAATGCAAGAAAGACGAAAACCAGTTGCTTGAGCTCTTCAGCTCGTTGGATGAGAAGAAGCAGATTTCAGCCTCAGCTGCTGAAGGTCTGAACAATGTGAAGGGAAACCAAACAATCTGCTCGAACGGGGAAATGTGAAGAGACAGAAGTATTCACGCTCCCTGCTGCCCCCTTGTTAAATCTGAGGAAGTTGTCGTCTGGACTCAGCTCAGGCAGAAAGTCGTGGACAGTGATGGAGTTGTCACTTTGGATCACAGAGTGACAATAAGGAGCTGCAGGGTCACGCAGCAGGAGAGGAGCTCGGCCAGGTTCACCACGTCAGAGGGAATCAGCAGCTTTTCACTCAACACGCAGGACACTTCTGTACATTCACAACTTCATTCCTCTGAAAGCTGCGGAGCAAAGTTAGAGCCACAAACGTTACGTAGGAGACCAATGAGAATCTGTCTCAGTCTCTGGAATCAAGGGAAAACACAACATCTGCTGAGACCCTGACACCCGCTGCCTGAAGGCCTTTTGTTTCTGGGACCTTTTAGTTTATAAATCATCGTAGGACTGTGACTTCATCCCAGAATGAAATGATCTGTCACTGACGACCTGCCGTGTCCTCACTGTCCACCACAGGAGTCTCCAGCCACGTCCTGAGCCACTGAGGCAGCGACGAGGGTCAGAAGTCAGCGAATCGTCTTCTAGCAAGTGTTCACGTTCATGTGTTTTGGGGGAGGAGCTTCGACTAAAGGGCCAATTGGAGGAGGTGAGATGATCGTAGCATTTTTACAGTCTCTTGTTTTTCTATATTTACCAAGCGCAGCTTTAACGTCTGCTCATGGAGGAACAGACGTTCTCTGTTCAGCAGGTGCAGTGACTGAAGGCTCAAGGTTTCAGTCGAGTCACACTTCAAACCAGGTTCCAGGGTGAGTCCTGTGTAAACTGCTCTTTATGAAACCAACATCGTGGTATTTTCACATCTCCATCACCTCTTCCTGTAAAACACTTGTTGACTTCCTGCCCTCAGGGTCGATGACTCATTCTGCGTCCAATCAGAAAGCTTTCTGGACTTTTTTACTTCCTCCCCATGACGAGTGACGAACCACTATAGTGTAGCAATAAACACGGAGGTCGTCACCCGCCCTCTAACTGAAGCCATGTTGTGTGTCCCTCGAGTGCAGGAGCCGTCAGTCCCAGTTTCAGCCAGCGGACGCGTCTTTGGCAGCACCGAGCTGGAGACGGAGCCGAGCAGCAGGAAACACGCGGCTGCAGCCGGACTCAGGTGGAGGCCGGCTGGGCCACATAGCTCCGAGCCGCTGAGGCGTGAGGAGCCGGCAGCACACAAGCTCTCGGGTCACTTTCAGACTCACAAAGCAGCAGCACTGACGCAACACAACCAAACTGCAGGTTCCCCAGGTTTAGAGACGCAGAAAACAAAGTGTTGGTGCTGTGTCGTTAAAACCAGTGAAACGTGTGAAGCCTCATTCTACTGGAAACAGAAGACTGAAGTTATTCTGTGAATCAAACCTCTGGAAACTAATCTCACACCAACGTGTTTCTCTTATATGAGGAAATTACAATGACCAATAATTCTTCTTCTTCTCACACACACACACACACACACACACACACACACACACATAATCGTACCAAATGTTTATTAAGACAGAAGCGACCGATGCAGTGTTGGACACATGTTGTGTTGGACACTGTGTTGTGTTGGACACTGTGTTGTGTTGGACATTGTGTTGTGTTGGACACTGTGTTGTGTTAGACACTGTGTTGTGTTGGACACTGTGTTGTGTTGGACACTGTGTTGTGTTGGACACAGTGTTGTGTTGACACTGTGTTGTGTTGGACACTGTGTTGTGTTAGACACATGTTGTGTTGACACTGTGTTGTGTTGACACTGTGTTGTGTTGACAATTGTGTTGTGTTGACACTGTGTTGTGTTGGACACATGTTGTGTTGACACTGTGTTGTGTTGGACACTGTGTTGTGTTGGACACTGTGTTGTGTTGGACACTGTGTTGTGTTGGACATTGTGTTGTGTTGGACACTGTGTTGTGTTGGACACTGTGTTGTGTTGGACACTGTGTTGTGTTGGACACTGTGTTGTGTTAGACATTGTGTTGTGTTGGACACTGTGTTGTGTTGGACACTGTGTTGTGTTAGACATTGTGTTGTGTTGGACACTGTGTTGTGTTGGACACTGTGTTGACATAAAATGTCTCGAACGCTGTTTACAGTGAACCTGATTCCTCCAGCTGTCCTCTGGGACGACAGGGACAACCTCTCTCCAACAGGAAGAGGATATGGACAGACAGGAAATGGATGTCTTCCTTGGAGCAGCTTTAAATAGAAACACAACAAGTAAGAGCGTTTGTGCACCGAGTGACCTGAGCAGGAGGAAGACGGCGGTGAACACAGGAAGGAAGAGCGATGAAGAAAACAGGAGGAAGACGACAAGAAACCAGGAGAAGAAATATCTGTTCCTCTGTTTTCACGTTGTTTTATCAGCTCGTTAGAGTTTTATCTTTGTTTCCTTCAGTGTGTTTACGTCTCCTGTTTGGTCAGATAGCATTTCCTGTAACTGCCTTGATTGTGTGTGTGTGTGTGTGTGTGTGTGTGTGTGTGTGTGTGTGTGTGTGTGTGTGTGTGTGTGTGTTGTTCAGGTTTTCCTTTGACACGAAAGCGAAAGTTGTGTTTTCATTTACAGAACTGAGAAGTTATTTTTATGTTTAAACTCATCAATGTTTAGTGAAACCACTTAGTTTTTTTAATTTACAATCTAACAGTTTTTATATCTGTCAGTTGTTATTGTTGAAGAAATAAAATTACGATATTTTGAGAATTAACTTGTATTAACGTAATATAAGTTTCTTCTAACGTACGACTTTATTTTCACGATGTTACGAGAATAAAGTCATAATATTGCTAGAATGAAGTTGTAATTGAGAATAAAGTTGTAATATAAGGACTTTTTTTGGTTAGTATTTCATTTTCAAAAATATTAAAAAGAAAAAGATGAGTGAGCAACTTAACACCAACTTTATGTTTAACTTCAGTTTGTGTTTATCTGTTTCACGGCGTGCGAGTCCATTCTGCTTCTTGTCCTTCAGGACGCTGCTCCTGCTTGTTGTAAACATCGACGTCATGCTTCTGCCCTGCTCCTTGGACTTGTCGTGACGAAAGATTAAACTGATAAAACACTTTCACTCTCTCGCTGCTCCACTAAAACAACATGGCTCCGCCTCACCCAGCACCAAACTGACACTAACTGTAACCACGACAGCGGTGTCTGATCGGTGATTGGTGGCTGAGGCTGCGCGGTGACGACACATTCAAACGTTTGGTCCGTGCAGGAAGTGAAACCAGACAGGACCTGTGACCTCTGACCTTCCTGTCGACGCAGACACAGACATGACAGCGGGCGGCAGATGTTTTTATTCCTGATGTTCTTGTTGCGGCGGCGGCGCTTTGACGGACAGGTGAACAGGTGAGTGTCATTACTTCCCTCTTCCTGCAGAGGAAGCTGCTGAGCAGCGTGACCATGTCCAATCAGCACCTCCCACTGCGTCACAATAAAACACACACACTGACATTTACTCTCACACACTCTCTTTCATCACTTTATACTTTAACGTTCACTTCCCTGAGTTTTATCTCCAGGATTTGTTCCATGTGATTGAATCTGTGTGAATATCTGGATTTCACTGTGAAGAAGCAACAGCACAACGGGATCATGGGACTTATTCATGTCTTTGTTAGAGTGAAGGTAGAGAAACACATGTTCAACTTGTGGGGCAACATAAAAAATGTCAGTTTAAAGGCACGACTTAAATTTTCTGCCACTAGGGGTCACTCAATCAAAACAGTAACTGAAGACGAGGTTTGTTGAGGTGGTGAAGCAGCGCGGGATCGTGGGAGATGTTGTCTTCACCACTAGTGCTGATGAAAAGGACACGAAACTGTTATGAATTACAGTTTATTCACGTTATGAATAATCCTGATCCATTAGGAGGAAAAAGCCGCCAACTGGCATCAGTGTGTTTTTCCTTCGTCTTACGTCGTGAAGTTTTAGAGACGGGCGAAGTCACAGGTAAAGAGGAAATGACTCAAAAGGCTCCAAAATAAAACGTGCTGTTACCTTGAATACATTTTAATTTCCCTTGGGTTGAACATAAACCACATGAAACGTTACCTTGACTAAACTACAGGTTTCTGCAGGTTTGAAAATATAATGTGAGAAACAAACTCAGCTACAAATTGAACACAGGTCCGATGGTTTTATATTTTAAATATTGGTTAATTTAACATTAAATGAATTCACCTCCAAACGCTGATTTGTCAGAAAGTGCTTCAGTGACTAGTTTGAGTCATCAACACAATAACATGAGCAGGAAGCATCATGTTGAATCCACCAGGTCACAACCTCGTACCTGTAGAAACCTCTTCGAGATGAAATCGTGTTTTTCTGAGGATCGTCTTGTCGTTGTGCGTCAGGGAGAAAGACGGAATCCACAGTGTGTGTGTCCACAGACCGTGTGTGTGTCCACAGACCGTGTGTGTGTCCACAGACAGGACGAGCACATGGTAAAGACATCAGCCGTCTATAAATCTACGAGGTGAAGAGCAGTCACAACATCCTTCAGCTACAGTATCCTCACACACACACACACACACACACACACACACACACACACACACACACACACACACACACACACACACACACACACACACACACACACACACACACTGTCCTGTCACCTGCACTAAACTCAATCTGGGTAATAAAGCTGATGTGGATCGTTGTGAGAAAAGAGAGGATGTTTCACTGAGCTCTGCAGGAGACGTGAAACTCAAGATGTTTCTGTTTCTAACGAGTAACAAGGAGCATGTTGAGGCTTCATTTCCTCCAACAAGACTTTCTCTCCTCACTCCTGTGAGTGAGTTGGTTCTGGAGGAACGATGGGAAACGAGTCAGACAGAACCAAAGTCTCTGCAGGTTCTTACAAGGTCCTAAATTCAATGATCTGCATTTTAGGCCTTAAAGTGTCTTAAATATGTTGAAATATTTCGTCCTGGGTCTGAAATGAATTTACATCTTGAGGCTTTTGGACACAAGACCCATTTTTTTTTATTCGATCAATTTGCACGTTATTAGCATTTCTCCAGTGTTTCTCTTCCGACGTGGACGAATCTGACCAATCAGAATTCGTCTTGTTGATACAATCAAGTCTTTCCTGAGGCACATGTTTTTCATCCTCATAGTTTAGTCACTAAATGTTGTGATATATATCTGTTCTTTCTCAACACCACAAACATGTTGTAATAAAACCACAAACTGAGCAACGTGGAGCAGATTGATCTAATTGATCTCATTTCCCCTGAAGAAGAAACAACTGACTGTAAACTGCTGAACTGAGATCTGTGACGGAGACACAGACGCTGCGCTGGAGGTCAGAGATGCTGCTGTCTCACACCCACGCAGCAGCAGAACCTGACCAGTCTCATTCCAAACATGTTGTTACCAGATGATTCCACTCAGATAATTGAATCCCTTTGTAAAGTCCCTCGTCAGCCTCGTAGTGCTGCAGTGAGACGACTTCAACACGTCGTCAATCAGAGGAGTCGCTTCCACGCGAATTCTGTCCCAGACTTTGGTCAAAAGTAGTTTTATCTCACAGTTACCGATGTCGTCTACTGTCCTGCCAACGTCAGCTGGGAAACAGACGGACACACGACTTCTGAAGTGGGGGGGGGGGGGTGAACTGTATGCATTTCTTTGATAGAGCCCAAAATGTTGCAGCCAAATTAAAGTGTCTTCACCCTCCAATCTTTGTTTGGTCAGACACACGCTCCAAAACTCTCAGTTATGTTGTTGTTTCACAATTATTCAACGCACAAACAGGATGTAGGGTCAGAGGTCACTGGAATGAGGAGGAGGAGGAGGAGGAGGAGGAGGAGGAGGAGGAGGAGTGATTCTTTTAGTAGGAAGGAAAGTAAGATTGAGACGACTTGTGAGATAAAGAGAAGAGACACAGTGTTTAAACATCTGTATGTTGATGTTTTACTTTACTGATCTGAGATAATTCAACATCAGATCTGTGGCTCTTTATTAAAACGTCTAAAATCATCATCTGAGTTATATCAGGCTGTAACGCAGATGAACTACAACTTCGAACGGAACCAAATATTCTTCACATCCTTCACAAGTCAGAAAAACACAGTGAGATATCACAGGGGAAAATCATAAACAGTGTGAGTGTTTTAATTCTGTGGAAAATGTTTGATCGTATAATATAAAAAGATCTGACGTTGATTTGGTTAAAGAATCAGATAAAAATCAAAGTGGGAAATATAAAAGGAAAAGAATACGGATGAATTTGGAAATAAACGTTTTATGATTAACAGATGTGCCACTTTTCCACAAAACCAAAGGAAGTACAGAAAACTGTATTAAAACTCATTACTGAGAACCCAAACACTCAGGGAGGCACCAAATGAATCTGCTGCTGAAAATAATGCACAACAAATTTACATTACAAATTAAAACATTCAGAGATTTCAAGAATAAAGTCGAAATAATTCAAGAACGATGTCGTAATTTAACGAGTAAAATGTTTTTAGGAGATAAACATCAAGGTTTTTCTACCTCTTCGACCAATCTGCTTGTTTGTTGGCATAAAACATAACATACAACATGACTAACAACACAACATACAACATGACTAACAACACAACATACAACATGACTAACAACACAACATACAACGTGACTAACAACACAACATACAACATGACTAACAACACAACATACAACATGACTAACAACACAACATACAACATGACTAACAACACAACATACAACATGACTAACAACACAACATACAACATGACTAACAACACAACATACAACATGACTAACAACACAACATACAACATGACTAACAACACAACATACAACATGACTAACAACACAACAGAAAACACAACATACAACATGACTAACAACACAACATACAACATGACTAACAACACAACATACAACATGACTAACAACACAACATACAACATGACTAACAACACAACAGAAAACACAACAGACAACATGACTAACAACACAACAGAAAACACAACATACAACATGACTAACAACACAACAGAAAACACAACATACAACATGACTAACAACACAACAGAAAACACAACATACAACATGACTAACAACACAACAGAAAACACAACATACAACATGACTAACAACATACTGCAGTGAGCAGCTTTTCTCTGACACACGGATGTAGTGGGTGTATTTACGCAGTTTGTGTTTAGAATAACGTGTTTTCCAGCCGTCAGTGTTTCAGTTTGAGTGTAAATATTTAACACACACACACACGATAAATCTGTAACGTCAGACACACACTTCATGAGATTCCTCCGACGTCAGACCTCATTTGACTCCATCTGCTGAAACAACTGCAGCAGAGAGGTTTTCATGAACATGTTGTGAATGTAAATGTTTATGTGTTTGGGAAAGTTGCAGATTCCAGTCAGTCCATCGGTCGACTGTTTCAGTTCAGTCTCCGTCTGTCTCCAGCTTCATCAGCTGCTGAGTGGCTGTGTTCAGACTCCGGGTCCAGGTCAGTGAGAGGCGCTGGTTTGACTCCACACACAAAAAGTGTTGCCTGAAGCGGAGTGAGACTCGCTCACGCTGTACGTCCCACTTCCGCCCAACAACCCCCTGGCGCCTCCACTCTTTAATAAACGGAGCGCTTCATTTATTCAAAAAGAATGTTGCCTCTCAACATAATCCAGCTGGCGATTATGTTTCCTATAAAACATATTTTGCAGTTGTACGGAAACAGTAACTTCTGGGAGACGACGTTGCTTGTTGACACGGAGCAAAGAATCTTCTGTTTACATGGCAAACAGTTTGAAGCCGACCTTTTATCCTGCTTCCTCCCACTATTACAGTTCATATGTTTAACTGTTTAACTGAATGTCACATCTGATCTTCATGATCTGATGGCTTCGTGCACTTTAATCATTATTTTCTGTGCGTCCAAGGTTTTCAAACATCGTAATGATAATTAGGACTCGATCACACCTGGTTGGGTTCAGAGCTTCAGGCTCTTCAGTTCAGTCTGAACCTGAACATCAGGTGTGAAAGGTTCCTCAGAGCAGAGGAGTTCTGGGTCTGGATCAAACTGAACCTGGTTCTGTTGCTTTGCAGTGAAAACACTTTGTTGGACAGTTTGGACTTTTGGACCAATCACAGGAAGTAGAGACACAATTAAACAGTAGAAGAAGAAGAAGAAGAAGAAGAAGAAGAAGAAGAAGAAGAAGAAGAAGAAGAAGAAGAGGAAGCAGCTGCAGTCTTCACCTCCGACGATATAATGTTTGAACCACAAGGACGTTTATTTGGTGCATTTGAACTAGTGTGGAGTACTGTAGTACTGTAGTACAGTGGAGTACTGTAGTACTGTAGTGCTGTAGTACTGTGGAGTACTGTAGTACTGTAGTGCTGTGGAGTACTGCGCCTGAAGGTGCTGATGCTGGTAGTGATACCATCATGATGTTACCGTGAGTATCAAACGAGGAGACGCTGATGAGACGTATCAGCGGAGGTAACTTTTCCTTGAAGCTTCTCCCAGTTCAACACAACTGGGAAGAACACGACTGAGGCTGGAACGACGAGCGGAGGATTCAAGAGTCAAGATGAACGTCTCTGCTCGAAACACCTTCACTCACCTGGAGACAGAGCAAACAAACACCAACACTTTGTGGGAGTTTTTAATTAGTTCTTTCTCCGTCTGGTTTCGTTCGGCCGCAGCTCGTCTTTGAAGTTTCAACCACAGCAGCTGCAGCGTGAATCCACTTCCTGTTTACAGAGATTTTCTGGACTTTACCATACATGTGGTTTCATGTGTGACTCCTCTGTGTGTGGGCAGCACTTGTTGTTTTACTATGAACACAATTCAGTCATCAGATTAGGTTTTAACAAAACATGAAGAGTTTTGAGATTCAGAGAAGCAACGATCCAACTTTTCAGTTTGAGAGAGAAGCTCGTTCATTTGTTGAAGACGTCTTGTCTCTGCTGAGCCTCAGTGGACCACCTGTGTACTGAGTTCGATCCTGAAATCTGGTGCCAACCAATCATCAACATCTTTGTGAACTCCTCAAGAACTAATGCAGAGATCTTTATGACAACATGAGACAAACGTAAAGTTGTGATGTGGATGCCGCTCAGCGTCGGAGGTATTGTTCTCCAGTGCCGCTCAATAGTCTTAAAAGTAGAATAGTTGTAGAATGTTTCTTGAAGCCCTTTACATCTGAATCCATCCGTCCATTGTGTTCCACTGCTCCGGCTCAGAGGGCGCGGACAAGTGGGTCGTCCAGACGTCTCCCCAGCCACACTCCTCCCGGGGATCCCGAGGACAGAGGTCGTCCCTCCACTGACGTCTGAGTCTCCTCCCGGTTGAGTGTGAGCAGATGACCAAACCAACTGTCCCCTTCGGACATGAAGGAGCAGCGGCCTCTTCTGTTCATTCACCTGAGAGACACCATGTCCCCCTCTCATGAGACACCACTGGGACTGGGACAATAACAGCAGACGGGAGACTCAGTGGGAAACAGGTCTCAAAGCTCTGGAAGTTGATTATCACAGAAATGAAACCAACAGTTTTCTGTAGAAAAAGTTGCATGAATCAGCTGATTGGTGAAAGAGGCAGGTGCCCGTAGATTGATGAGCGGTTTCAGCAGAACTACGTCAGAAAGGAGCAGAGAATCCGAGCAGCGGACATTAGCTGCTGCCTGACAGGAAACAAAGCATCAGAACAATCTGTCATCCAGATACGCTGCTCTGAGGTCAGCCAGAATGAATGAATCAGTAAAGTGTTCCTCTTGCATGTGGCAACAACAGAAACATTAAGAACATCAGGAAACACTCAAAGAAAACGGATCAACTTCAGCACAATTCAAACAATGGAAGCTTCCTTCTCCAGGAGACATATTGAAAGTGAAATTGAATTTAGATGAGTTAATTTAAATCAAAGAGCCAAAGTAAGTTTCTCTGCTTTTGAATCAAACAAGAGGAGACTTTCATTCAGGTTCAGTAAGGTTCATATTCATGAATATGAATGTGTTGCCCTGATCCGACATGACGGGGGTGTCACACATCACACATCATACATCACACATCACACATCACACATCACACATCACACATCACACATCACACATCACACATCATATATCATATATCATGTATCATGTATCATATATCACACATCACACATCACAGAGCTTCATGCAGCTTGTGACAGGACGTGTTGAAGGGGAAACTCAGCAGATGGTAGGAAAACGTTTCATGTGGGAATGAACGACATCATTTATGAACTGAAGAAAGTCTATGATACAAACACAAGCTGGCAAAACTGGTTCTGACATGTTCTGGAGGTTCTGGAGGTGAGAACACAAATGTCCGAGTCAGTGTCTCGGCTTCCCAGAGAGCGAGTGGACGTGTTGATGAGGTTTCTAACTCGTGACGTGAAACTGGAAGAACACAAAGATCTCAGGATGAAGAAGAGGAGCCGTACACGTAGAAGACGAAGATTCCAGCCGCTCCAGAACTCTCTGGACTTCAGTTCTGGTCTGAAAGCAGCAACGCATGCAGTCATGTGACTGAACCAATCAGGAAGAGAAGAAAAGTTTCAGTCTCTGTTCGTCTAAAACACAACTGATGGGACTGTACTCTCAACACACACACACACACACACACACACACACACACACACACACACACACACACACACACACACACACACACACACACACACACACATGCCCACCCTCGCCGCTCTGGAAAAAGCCCCCGGTCGGTGGCAGCAGATCTTTATCAGCCGTTGACACAACAACCCCACTCTTCCTCTTCCTCTTCCTCTTTCTCACAGTGACTAGTGGTAGTACCACACAGTGGTAGTCTTTCTGTTTGAATGGAGGAAATGTATGAAGCGATTTATTGGTCCAAAAGTCCAAACTCTCCAACAAAGTGTTTTGACTCTGCAAAGGAACCGAACCCTGGTTCAGTTCGATCCAGACCCAGAACCCCAGAAGCCCAGAACCCCTCTTCTGCTCGGACAGTGGCCCGGACTGGACAAACTGAACACATCAGGTTTAAATGTCATGAGAAGCCCAATGATGTGTTGAAAGTAAAAACCATTCAACTCTAAACACGACATTTAAAGTTCATATGAACTAAATGTTGCTCTGGGTTCGATTCCTTCAGCTCAGGAAGCGAATCAGTTCCTTTTCGTCCTCGTATCAGATTCCATTCATGCGAACTTCCCGTGTAAGTTTCTCTCTCACACACCGTTGCCATATTTCATTTGGGATCCGTCGTCCGAGTCTGAGGGCGGCGCAGTGCGGTCGGGGGGGTTATCAGTGGAGAGGGAGGAGCAGCTTCCGTTCTGCTGAGCTCTCGTTCCTGGAAATCTACAGTTCACGGCTGAATTAGAAAAATGAGAAACAACAACACTGGCGTCTGCTCGAGATTAAAAACATCCAGAGTTTGAACGATCTCATGTTGTCGAGGATGAAGTGAAGATAATCTAATTAAGATTCATTCAAATGTTATCTGGGCCACTTCATTATGATTATTATTAATATTATTGCAGGTTTTTGTGGAACAGCTGTTTCCTCCTGAATAAACCCCTCTGTTCCCATGGCATTCCTCACTCTATGATAAACAAACAAACAAACAGCCTCTCTCTCTCTACCTCTCTCTGTTCCCACACTTTCTGATTGATGGATTACAGGTTGTAAATTTCTTTGGTCTTCCTCGAGCCAAGTGAGGAGTCAGGTTTCAGTCTGAGAGAGAGAGAGAGAGAGAGAGAGAGAGAGAGAGAGAGAGAGAGAGAGAGAGAGAGAGAGAGAGAGAGAGAGAGAGAGAGAGAGAGAGAGAGAGAGAGAGGGAGAGAGAGAGAGAGAGACAGAAGAGAGAGACAGAGAGAGAGGGAGAGAGAGAGAGAGAGAGAGAG